>NW_003852695.1:656867-699676 GCF_000181295.1 Otolemur garnettii
AGAAAAGGGAACACTTCTACACTGCTGATGGGATGCAAACTAAAACGTTCCTTTTGGAAAGACGTCTGGAGAACACTTAGAGAACTAAAAATAGACCTACCATTTGATCCTGCAATTCCTTTATTAGGTATATACCCAGAAGACCAAAAATCACATTACAACAATGATATTTGTATCAGAACAATTATTGCAGCCCAATTCATAATAGCTAGATCATGGAAGAAGCCCAAGTGCCCATCGATCCACAAATGGATCAATAAACTGTGGTATATGTACACCATGGAATACTATGGAGCCATAAAGAAATATGGAGAGTTTACCTCCTTCATGTTTACATGGATGGAGCTGGAAAATGTACTTCTTAGCTAAGTATCACAAGAATGGAAGAAAAAGTATTCAATGTGCCCAGCCCTACTATGAAACTAATTTATAGCTTTCATATGAAAGGAATAACCTAACTGTAGCCTAAGAATATGGGGAGGGGATAGGGTGAGGGGAGAGGAGGGGGTGGATGGGTGGACGGAGGGTGATTGGTGGAATCACCTCTATGGTTTATCTTTCAAGGGTACAAGTGAATCTCTCTAAAAGTAGAATATAAACGTCTTAACATAATAACTAGGAAAATGACATAAAGGCTATGTTAACCAATTTTATGAAAATATTTGAAATTGTGTATAAAAACACCACACTGTACCCTATGATTGCATCAATGTACATAGCTATCATTTAATTTAAAAAAGAAAAGAAATAGAAAAGATTGTTTTAAAAGAAAAAACACAAGTAGAGAAGAAGTACATGAAGAAATTCTCAACATTACCAATAATCAGGCAAAAGTTAAACCAAAACCATTACGAAATATCCATTCATATCTACTATGATGACTAATATCAAAAAGAAAAGAGATAATAGGTAGTGGCAAGAGCATGGAGAATAGCAGACTTTGTAAAATATTGCTGGTCATAAATTGATAGACATCATGCAGATATGCTTAAAAAGTTAAAAATACATAACTACCATATAGCCCAGCTCTAACTTATGGATATTTAATGAAATGAAATATAAATAAGTACCTCAAAAAAGTCTTCACCCCATGTTTATTCCAGCATTATGCACAATTGCTAAGATAATGGAAACAACTGAAATGGCTGTTCAGGGTGAACAAATAAAAAAGTATGAGTACACACTCATCATAGACTATTGTTCCACCATAAAAATGATGAATATCCTGCAATTTCAACAACAGAGATGGATCTGGTGGACATTATGCTAAGTAACATATGGCTGGCACTGAAAGAGAAATACTGCTATAGGTAACATTAAAAAGTTGAACTCATAGAAGCAAAGACTACAACACCAGTTGCCAGGGCTGGGAGGCAGAAAATGTGTGGTAATGACAATCAAGGGTAGCAACTTTTACTTGTAAGATGAATAAGTCCTGGAAAACAGATGTAGAGCACCATGTTTACAGTTAATATGATAAGGTATATAAATAATAATATAACAATATTTTGTAGGCTTAAAGTTTGCTAAGACAGTAAACCTTAAGTCTCACTATGAATAAATAGTTAATATGTAAGATGATGGATGCATTTACTACTTTGAGTGTATTATTTCTCAATGTACGTACATATCAAATTATTATAATAAATGCAGTGATACAATGTTATTTGTGAAAAAAATTTACGTTATACACATACACACACATTTATATATACAAACATACAAGTGACACATTTCTGATAATTTACTGCACAGGAGAAAATTATGAAATAAAAGTTATCAAAATATGAGGTATCAATTGGGAGTATAAAATATGCTTGACAATTCTCAGCTTCTCAATGACATTGTATACTTAAGAATTTTATGAGGAGAGTAGATAAACTATATTATAGTTGAGAAATTTGGGCATAGAGGATTGAAATTTCTAAGGTTATTTTATAATAGAGAAAAGAATATTTAGCAATAAAATAGTTTTAGGTGTTTTTTGACACAAAGTTCCATTCTATCACCCCAGGTAGAGTACTGTGGCATTATCATAGCTTGCAGAAAGCTTAAATTCTTGGGGTCAAGTGATTCAGCTGCCTCAACCTCCCAAATATTTGAAACTATAGGCACATTAAATTTTATTATATTTTTAGAAAAATATGTGAGTTTATAAAATCAGTGAGTCTAAATTTCTGTAAAATCATCTCTGAATCCTCTTTAGAATTAAAAATCATAAAGAAGAAAATAAATACCTGGATTTATGAAACAACTCTCAATATTTCTTCCATTCTTTTCATACATGTCAGACATGAAGAAAAAAAAAGACTTTAGAAGTGAAACTGGGCATGGTGGCTGAGTCTGTAATCCCAGAAATTTGTAGGTCAAGGCAGGAGGATCAGTTCAGATGAGAATTTTGAAATTATCCTCAGCAATATCATCCCCCAAATGATAATAATAATGGCAATTACTATTATTATTAGCTGGGCATTGTCATGTATGCCTGCAGTTATAGCTGTTAAGGAGGCTGAAGTGAGAGGATCACTTGAACACAGGAGTTTGAGATTTCAGTGAGCTATGCTCTGTCTTTAGACTCCAGCTGGGGCAACAGAGCAAGACTGTGTCTCAAAAAAAAAAAAATATATATATATATATATATGTAGATATATATACATATATATATATGTATATGGTTTAATATACAGTTCTTCAACAATATGTGCAAGTATTCGCATATCCTCCTAACCAATGAAAATGCTGTCAGATCATTTAGTCCCTTGTAACCCAGGAAAATACTTTTGGTTCCCAACTAAGTTCTAAGGAAGGTCACTGCAGGGGGTAGTAAAGTTCTTAGAAAATGTAAGAGCACAGGACAGACGATGCTGTGAGAGAAAAAGACACACTCAGCCCTCTCTAAATAATTCTAATGAATAAGAGCTTCCCAAACTATTTTTTAAAGACTGGCTTTCTTCTCGACCTTTCTCCCTTTCAGCTGTGCTATCTGCCTCATTCCCTCTCACCTACCTGGATGTTTAGCTGTTGCCTCTTCTCTCTTCACATTCCAGGGCTCTTTGCTTTGCTCCAGACATGTGATCAGGTCTGGCTTAGAGGCAGCAAGTCCTGTTTTATTAGAAATAATTTGTATGAATGGTGCTGTAGATTATCCAGTTACCAATCTAGTACTGTCCTGAGTAAAGAAGAGAGAAGATTATAGAAAGTTCTACAAAATGTTTCCTAAAATATTATTTTGACAGACTCTTTAGAATAATAACAAAATAGTTCAAATTGATAGCTCCTAGGCTCCTCTTTCCACTGCCACTGAATCAATAATAAGTGGTGGAAACTGGATTCTAAGCTACAGACCATTTCTAGACTATCTGGAGTTACCACTACAGTGAAAGATACAGCATCAGCTCTAGAAAGGGGAAAGTTTGTTTCAAGACAAGAATCTAAAAAAATTTTTTTTTTTGCTTTACATCAACAAACCTCCAAGTTTCTTCAAAAGCATGGATATAAAACATTTTCACACGAAGCAGAAATTCTCAAGAATCAATCTACAGAACAAGAAAGTGATGCCCCTCTTTTGGAATAGAAATTGTGTATTGAAGTTACCCTCACCGAGGGAGACCAAGTTTCTGTAGTTCTCCATCATCACATCCCTGTACAAATTCCGCTGTGCAGGGTCCAGCAGTGTCCACTCTTCTGGAGAGAATTCTATAGTCACATCCTGGAATGTCAACAGCTTCTGAAAAAGACACATATTTACTAACTGGTCATAAAAAGAGTTCTTAATTTCAAAGGGAATATGAAAGTTATGAGAACCGTTTCTGACATGTCAGTGACTGGGATTATCCATAATATTTTTTAAAAAATAGTGATGTTTATTCAAGAAAATAGTCTTATCACTTGAGCCCAAGAGTTTGAGGTTGTTGTGAGCTGTGACACCAGGGCACTCTGAGGGTGACAAAAAAAAAAAAAAAAGAAAAGAAAAAGGAAAAAAATTAATGTTTACAAAGTTAAAAAAATAGTCTTGAAAGTATTTTCTAACTCTGAGCAATAAGGATGACACAAGATTCATTAAAATAGCATATACATAATATCTTTTTAGATGATAAAATTAAGAGCATCTAGACATATAAATTTTGAATACTGTACTTATAGCATATAAAACAAGATGTGAGTATTTCTTATATAGATAAAAATGATGAATTAAAAGCATCTCCCCAAATTTAATGTGTACAATAATGAATTGGAGATCTTTTTAAAATGCAGGTTCTGACTCAGCAGATCTGGGGCGACGTTAAGTTTTCTGCATTTCAAAAACTTCACCAGTAAAGTCAAACCTTCTGGCCCAAAGAGAATCTGATGTCAAAGATTCAGGAAGTGGTAGGCTTTGGTTTTATCTGACCAGGGAATAAAAATGATAGAATTCATTTTCCAAAGCAATCTGCAAGCAAAGAAGGAATAAGAAGTGAAGCTTCTAGACTAAATGAGATAGTTTGAGAACATCAGTCAGCAAATCTCCCCCAAGACATTTATTAATGATAAAGAGAAAAATAATTAACTTTATAGTGATCAGAGAGCAACTTAACCAAGTGAATGAAATTAATATCTACTGTCATGGGCCAATTTCTATTACATACCACTAAACACAGGACAATACAACATCACTGCTGTGATAGTAGTAACGAAACACAGGAATAATTAAAAAATACTCGTTTTGGCACAGTGCCTGTAGCTCAGAGCCTAGGGCACCAGCAACATACACCAGAGCTCGCGGGTTTCAATCCAGCTGGGGCCTGCCAAACAAGAATGACAACCACAAACAAAAAAATAGCCAGACTTTGTGATGGGCCCCTGTAGTCCCACCTACTTGGAAGGCTGAAGCAAGAGAATTGCTTAAGCCAAAGAGTTTGAGCTTGCTGTGAGCTGTGATGTTACAGCACTCTTACTGAGAGTGACAGCTTTAGACTATCTCAAAAAAAAAAAAATACTAGTTTTATGTAAAGTTCATGCTACAGATAGTTCCCATTTTCTGTAATCTCTAATAGTTGATTTAAATGGTTTGCCTTTAGTATCCTAAAGAAAAAGTCTATTCTTATTTTTCTTCTTTCCAGAACTCTCTAGTTACCTTGGGTAATTAAGGCCATTCACTCTCTGCATTTTCTTAGTCCTGTTCTGCATAGATTCTAATGGAGCATCCAGATGGAACCTAAACAAAACATGTTCTCCTTATTCACTCATGGCCCAGGATCAGGCCCAATCACCAGTAGGAGTCCTGGACATCCACACTTCTCACTATTCTATGTTGTTCTGTGAACAAGGATTCACATATATTTTGTCCTGTAAACAAAGATGTTCAAATATTGAACATCTTCAATATTACACATTGGATATTTGCTGGAAAACTTGCCCATGGCACGTATGGTACTGGGACATAGAGAATGCTGTGGTACATGGAGAAGGATTTTAGAAGGCTCCTTGGTTATTATATAAAAAGCAAAAAAGGAGTGAAAACAAACTCATTAGTAAAAATATCAAAAGTAAAGGAGGAAGGATTTGCAAATTCCAACCCTGTAAGTTCCACATGATATTCCAGGAGGAATAGCAAACACTACCCCTTACCTTTGATATGTTTATCTGGGAACCAGCCATGTCTTCTTTTCCTTGTCTGGGACTTTTTTCAGGTGAGATTGTCTAGACAAATTAGAATTATATTTAGAGAATAACCCTGAAAGGAGTCAGCATAATATTTTTAATCGCTTTTGCAACATTCACAAGCATGAGGGCCTTCATGACAGAAAAAACTACACTTCTTTCTCCTTTTCATTAGAAAGGATCATGGATGTGAACTCCTCATGGAAACCAAAATGTGAGTTTCTTCTTTCCTACCCTCAGGTGCCCTCCCTGCCCACACATACCAGCACTTTCTCCTATGGCAATGGGCATATGGACCACACTGATCAGCTCCCACCACACCAAAGCAGAGCAGATCCTGCTATCTCCCTCTGGAATGAAGGCTGAATTCAACTCTCACTAATGTACCTCAAATCACTTGTGCTTGACCTTGGCCCCACCTAGTAACACGTGGGCACTTAATTAAAGCCACAAGGATCCTTCCACTAGCTTAATAGAGAGGAACTGTGGGGAGGGCACAGGTGATGGTATTTTTACAAAGTGCCCAAGTGATTCTAATCAGCATGGGCTGAGAGCCACTTACCTAAAAATCATCTCTGACATTTCAATGAGCATAGAAATCTTGTAGTATTCTGGGTTCTGCTCGTGAAATGTGATCTGCAGGTGTGGGAGAAGTTCACAAATTGGCCTCTTTAACAATTCCCCTGTCAATGCTGATGCAGCCCCCAGACTCATTATCAGCAGCACTCAGCTGGAGACGGCAGACATAGCATGCAGTGTCCCTTATGCCAACATTTATCACAACAACATATTTATGTTCCACAGGGATGACCATTAATCACCGTTCTGTAATGTGACAGTCTCTGCTGGCACTTTAAGGTTTACTGTGGCTAGAGAAGGCAGCAGTATCTGAATACATCTGCATTTGGAAAACCACATGTTCCCAGGCATTGATGCAATGTTTACTGAGCAAATACTAAGTGCTCACAGCATGGTATGGTGCACTGTGCTGGGAACCTCACATTGTGTGAGTTACTCCTTATAATGCCAAAGGTTGGTACAAAGTGTCCAATAATTCCCAACCTAGTTGAAATCTGCTTCCCAGCCTTTCTATTTTTTATCTCACAGTTATAATAGGTCCCTGGACAAGATCTATAAAATTCTGGGCCACACTCCAAAAAGTCCTTTATGTTTACAAAGTCTATGATGATCCCTGACACTACAGCATAATTATCCCCTGAGGGATTAATGCATCCTCACCCCAAAGTCTGGCCTTATATTCTGAATTCCAGGTGGAGGCCAGGTCATGCGTGCAGATTGTAGATGAGATCCTGCTTGCTCTGTATTCCTGGGTGCTGTAGTGAGGGAAGAAAAACAAGATTTTCCTACGGAGTCTGCTCTAGGGCATTCTAAGGAGCCTCAGGCCTTGGATTCAGACTCACAGCTGCAGATTTAGGTCACTAGAAAGACAGGAATTTGGTAGCACCTACTACATATTCTTTGCATTTGGGCAAGAGCAGGAGGTAGAAGAGGAGTTTCTCAGATCAACTTAATGCACATTCTCTCATTCCAGTTGGTGTCACAGATCTCAAATCTCAGAATCACCTTCAAGTCTGAAGATTCCAAGAGCATTGAGAGAAAGACTGGAACTGCCAGTTGCCATCTTATGAGAGTGTTTCCAGAGGAATGTGATCTGAGTATGTTCTACAGGGCACAGAAAATCTCAAACAGGCAGAGAGATCTGCCCGTGTGCTCAAGTTGAGACAGCCAATTTCTGAGCTGCAAAATTATGAACAAGGACCTCTAGTAAGAAGCCTGATGGGCTGCTTTTTTTTTTTTTTTGAGACAGAGCCTCAAGCTATTCCCCTGGATAGAGTGCTGTGGCATTACAGCTCACAGCAACCTCCAACTCCTTGGCTCAAGTGAGTCTCCTGTCTCAGCCTACCAAGTAGCTGGGACAACAGGTGCCCACCACAATGCCCGGCTATTTTTTGGTTGCAGCCGTCATTGTTGTTTTGGCAGGGCCGGACTGGATTCGAACCTGCCACCTTAGGTGTATGTGGCTGGCGCCTTAGCCACTTGAGTCACAGGTGCCTAGCCAGATGGGCTTCTTTTAATTTTTTTTTTTTATTCTAGAAAGGTTTTAGGCAATATGATTAAAATAAATATTTTCCAAGCATAGAAAGTCTAACCAGAATGTAAAAAGGAGAAGAAAAGCCTTCTATCACTCAATTAAACTAGAATGTGATGTGATTCATAAATCTAGTGCGCGATTTCAAATATATAAAAAGTCACTTTTTATAAAACTAGGAAAATCCAATCTTTTAAAAAAGTTCTCAAAATGAATAACAATTGCCTGTCAAAGGGTGGTGCCTATGGCTCAAGGGAGTAGGGCACTAGCTTCATATGCTGCAGGTGGTGAGTTCAAACTCAGCCCTGGCCAAAAATTAAAAAAAAAAATAATAATTCCCTGTCAAATAAAATTTGAAAGCAGTATTTATCATACAGAGTACACCCTAAAGTCATCTGTTAATTACAATGATCATCTGTGTTTGCTAATGGGCTTTATTCTAATAAGAAATACACATCTCCTATATAACAGGAGGTAGATTTGCAACTTAAAGCTTGGTGTTTACTACAGTTAGAATCCATCCTCATGTGGAAACTGAGTCAAGGCACTATATTCTTTGATATTTCTTTCAAAGAGATGGTTGTCAGGTTCACCAAAAATTTCTGATGGCACAAGCTTGGTTTGTTTCTTTTTATTTCTTTTCTTTTTATTATTTTTTATTAAATCACTATGATTATGTAAATGAGGTGAATACTATTTTAATTAGTAGGATGTAAGGACTCCAATTTGTACAAACAAGCTTATTTTATCTTTTGAAAGAATTTGAATAGATTTCAAAGAGGTGAAAAAGAACTTGTAATTAAATATTTTCTAAATTCAATGCTCTAAGGAAAGGAAAGGCAGAAAATTACTGTCCTTTATTTTCAAGTTGGAAAATGAAGCCCCATATTTCTATTTTTCCTTTATGTTTACAACAGCAAGGTCCAGGGGTTTTGTCTGCATCATATGGGCATCTGAAATTCTGTAGGCCTGGATTTAAGCAACTGAAGAGTGGTCTCAAGCACAGTGCATATGAAAGCAGATTTGGTTTGGGTTTGAAATCCACAAAAGAGGAGGTGTTGTTAAGGCTCTATTTGCATGAGTGGGGAACAGTGCAAGATTGGTGAAAGGCCTGGTTTGTTTTACAGACACTGGCTGAGGCAGGGCTGATCTCTGGCTCGTTCCTGTGCCCACTGAGCTAGAGGAGATTATGATCTAGTGGTCCAGAATCCTAGATGGCTGAGGAACCTGGTTCCTGCTGCAAATTCAGGGTCAGGTGTGGGGATTTGTCAGAAATCCTCTAGGTACCTCTGTGTGTTTTCAGCAGTGAACTCTAGAAGACCTGATTTCTGAGGCTGGAACTTTGTCCTAGGAGGGGCCTAGCCCACCTAGTTCTCTAAATACCAGTGTAAAGTTCTGGTGGGTAACAAATGTTCCAGAGATGAAATTTCTGAGGGTAGCCTCCTGTCCAGTAATAGAGGGGGCCAAGTCATTGCCTACTGTGCACATGCACAAGTGGGAAGGATTCACACAGTGTCAATGACATTTGGGAGGGTTTCTGCCCTTGGAACTTCAGTCTGTGTCCTCAGTCCCCACTAAACCCAGGAAGAGATGTGGAATCACAGGACAATCTGGATGTGGCAGCTTGTGTAGGAGAACAGATCCTGTCTTCCTCAAGAGAGTTGAAGTCTCCCTTCAGCCCAGGTCTCTTCTGACCCATGCTAGGTAAGACTCACAGGTTCCTGGGTACTCTCAACTCTGCCAGGTCACTCACTACAGTCACTGAGCCAAAGTGTTGGAAACCTGAGAACAACAAACAATTCCCTTTCATTTATTGTTTCTCAGGGTGTTTCACCAGAAATTGTTACAACATGAGCATGAAGGTGTTTTCACACCAGTTTTGTCTGAAAAGCCATTTTATCAAAGTCTCTTGCACTTGATTGTTTATAGCAGCACAATTCACAATCACAAAGATGTGGAAACAACTCACACATTAATCAGTTAATAAAAAGTGGTATGTGTACTCTGTGTGGTATTTTCAGCCATAAAAGATAGTCCAATCTAGTTTTTATGGAATCAACCATAAAAATACTCCAATCTATTTTTTACAGAACTGCAGATCATTCTTCTAAATGAAGTACACAAAATGAAAAGGGACCACACATACTCAATCCTAACTTGGAAGTATTGAGGCAAAACTTAAATGTACATATGGAAGTAAAACTTGACAGAAATTAAGCAGGTGAGAGGCAAGAGGAGGGGTAGAATAGACTCACTTCTAACTGGCACAATGCACAATTTCTGGGTGAAGGATACACTTATAAATTTGTCTTATAATGTACAAAAGCAAATATGTAACAAAAATGTGTGTACCTCTGCAGTATTGTGAAACTTAAAAGGAAAATAGGCATATGGAACATGGTGCAGTAATGTAAGGCATGGCCTTTACCAATGCTGCCATTTTGCATACGTGATGATCCACAAAACAAATCAAGACTCAAAGAAATTAATGAAGCAAATTATAACTGCATTAAGAGAAGAGATCCTGCTTTTTATTAGTTTATGATCATGTGTTTTCTATGATTTGTAGAACCACATCATGTCATGACCCTTATGGCCCTGGTCTCAGCCGTTACATGAAGGAATCTGGCCTGACATGGATTAGAAGTACAAGCTTGCAAGAGGTGGGCTAACCTTGAACACAGGGTAGCCCTGAGCAACCTCTACAGTAGTCTTTTATTGAGCTGGTACATGACAGGTGAGGGGAGTGTTAGACAATGACTGTGTGTTTAAGGATTGCCACTGGTTGGGGTTCTGTCTCTGCAACAAACACCGGTGGATGAATAGTCTGAGGATCCACCCCCAAGCTGCAAGTCATCTTGCTCAAAGGTCGTCTAACTCCTGGCATCATCTACACACATCCCACCTCTCCTCTAAATACTCATATAATCTCACTCTTTAAAGTGCATTATATAATGTAAATTTTTGAAAAATATATTATTTCTTGGACTTTACCTAACAAACACAAACAATGTAATCTAATCTCTGTACCCTCATAGTAAACTGAAATGAAATGAGAGGTTTAGGGATAGAGTCCTTCCAGAGTCCACAAGGAGAGGAAGCCAATCCAGGGATTGAGGATGGGATTTATTTTAAAGGAGACGAATGGAGTGGGACCAGAAGTCAGCTCAGCTACATAATTTCAAGGGATTTAGGTTAGTGTAGTTGGAATGTGGGAGGGGGTCATGAGAGGAGAGGAAAGTGATCTTTTCTGCAGAGTGAAAGATGCTGTGTCTGAGACTGATTTTAGAATTACTGCCTCCACAAAAGGTGTTAATCTTGTAGGAAGGCCTTATCTCTAGTGCCTTATCTAGAGATGGTGAGGCTTTCCAGAATCACTGGCCCTAAAGCATTTTAGGAGGGTGGGGAAGGGGTTGCTGTGACCATCCCATGTGGTCTATGACCTGCTTTCTACCAGGGACTGTCCTCCCAGGATGGCAATATTCTTGTCAGGGTTGTGAGGATTTATAGGAAAATGAGAAGGGGGTAATCATGCAATTAGTATGCTGTAATCAAGGAATTTACTTTCTGGCCTAATTTCTTTCTCTATCTATTTCTCAAATAGCTTTACTTTTTTCAGAGTTCTGAGGATTTCTTCCCCACAACTCTCCACTTTTTATTTTAAGGAATGAGGGCACTGCACTGTAATCTCTCAAATCTACTTCCTGCTGGAGAGAATGTAGACTTTTCAGGGGTACAGAGAGGAGTTATTCGGGTTGAAAGTATTTAGGTATTGTCTTGGATGAGTCTCCTTTAGAAGAAGGACCTGGGTTATGTGTTGTTGGGTTAAGCTTTGAACTGTATTTTGAATGAAATGGATAGCAGTTCATATAAGGAGTGGATCTAGGGAGACAAGAAGTAATAGAGAATTAAAGGGGTAATTAGAGGTAGGACCCAAGGGAGCTAACTTTGTGAATCAAACCAATATTGCCAGCTGTATTCTTTTTATTGTCAGAGGTTGGCACCTGTTCTGCTAATTTCTTGGACACATCTCTGATGAGTCCAGACTGGTTGACATCCAAGCAGGATTCTTCATATAGGAAGAAACACAAGCCTCCCTTTGCTGCGGTGAGAACATCTAATGCACATCTGTTTTGGAGAGTGCCAAGGAATCTATTTGTTCTTGTAGTTTTGTGTGAGTCTGGCATAGTTCTTATAGGCTTTCTGAGCATTGTGATAATACGTGGAAGAAATATAGAGAAGACCCTACACATCTGTATCCTGTTCTAATCCCTGTAGACAAGTCGACAAGGAGTGGGATTAGAATGAGGGCTATTTTGGGCCTGACTTGTGTTTTTGTTGGAATGGGTAGAGATTGATTAGGAGGGACAAAGTTAATATTGGGAGACAGACATGCAAACAGGTGCCTGTGCAGTGTGTGTGAAGGCTAGAATATGCTTTGTTTCTGCAGATAAAAAATGGAAGTTGAGTTAAGGTGGAATGAAAAGAAGTGGGGAAAATTTTACATTCCCTAATGTTGTCCTGGTTCATTGCTCCACACTGAAAAAAAACCTAGCAAGTGACACCCCTTAAGAGGGGATAGCTGCCCATTGCTCTGTGGAGGGCAGCCGAGAGTATGGACCCAGGGGAAGGGTTTTTTAGTGTTATGCTTAGGGCAAGAAAGAGGGGAAACATTATGAAGTTTAGGGGGGCTACTGAGAAGAAAATTACTTGCAAAAATAATACATTAGCATAATGTGACAGAGAATAATTAACCCACTGGGATTGAACAATGTTTGGAGGAAAGATTTTGGTGGTAAAGTTACAGAGGCTTGGGGGAAAGGTATCCGGTAAAGGCCAGAGGCAGCGTGGGTCATACAAAAAGGCGCTGAGGTGAAAAGATTTACAGTGCATGTTCCAGCCCCAGAGATAGGAGGTGATGTGTAAGGGAGTGAGTGGATGTTTCCTCAAAAGGTTTGGAACAATTTAATCACTCCTTTGGCTATAGTAGTGGGATAATTCTGTAGAAGGGTATCTACTCGGTCAGAGAAGGAGGGTCCCTTCTCTTTGCAGTAGGTTAAGTGTGCACTAGATGTTTCCAAGATGTGACCTGGAGCTGGAATGGCAGTATAGGCATCAGAGGAGAGAGACAGGTAATATTGATTAGGAAGGAAAATGGATGCAGCTTGAAGTAGAGTCTGCTTGAGTTTCATAAAAGATTGAGAAAGGGATGGTTCAGGGAGAAGAGGTTCATTATGGTCTCCAGTGGCTGCCTAATCTAGTGGTTTTGCTAAAATGCCAAAGGTGGCAATTCATAGAAGAATGAAATTAGCCAAGCCAACAAAGGATAGGAGACCTATTTTAGAGATGTGGAGGTGTAAGGTAGCAATAAGTTTTTTCCTGTCCAGAGTTAGGCTCAATATGGAAGAGGTGACAGAGATGTCAAGGTAGGTGACTTGGGTTTTGACTAATTGAGCTTTCCTGGATGAAACCCTATAGCCCACGTTCCCAAGGTAGTTTAAGAGACAGGTAGCATCAGATACAGAAGCAGTGAGGGAAGGACAGCAAAGGAGTAAGTCATCAACACACTGGATAACAAATAATGACCCGGCCTGAGCTTTTTGAGATCTGAGGCTAAGGCTTGGCAGAAAAGGTAGGGGCTATCTCTAAATCCCTGGAGGAGGACTGTCCAGGTTAGTTGTTGAGTTAATTGGGTGTCTGGTTCAGTCCAGGTAAAGGTGAAACAGTATTGAGAATTGGGGTGGAGAGGGATAGTGAAAAGCGTGTCCTTTAATTCTAGGACTGTGAAGTGTGTGGTGGATGGGTATAGGGGTTTGGGACAAGGAGAGTTATTGGGCCAGAGGCCTTGTGGACTGCCCATAGACCTTGAACTAATTGGAAGGAGCCTATTAGGTTTGGGGACTGCTTGGATAGGAGTGTTGGTTGGTGAGAAGGTAAGTTAGAGGATGTGGTTCTTTAGGACATGATTAAAAATTGGTTGGAGTCCATTAATACCATGGGGATGAAGGGGATACTGAGGTTTCCTGGGGAGACATGAGGATCTGAAAGGGTGATTAAAATGGACTGATGGTGTAGAGCGATCAAAGGGGCTGAGGTGTCCCAAACACCTCACATAAAGCCTCTGGGAGGGACATTTGTGCAGACAGGGGAGAGAATTTAGAGGACAGTAACAGAAGTGTGGGGAGCTGTGAGGCATCATCGGTTTTGGGTGAGTGTATAAGGTAAAAGTGACTTTGAGTCTAGATAGCAAGTCTTGGCCAAGCAAGGGAGAGGAGCCTTTAGGAATTATGAAGAAGAAATGGGAGGATGTCAGGTGTTCTAACTGATAGGGAAGAGGTGGAGTTTTGAGTAGGGTAGAGGAAATTGAATTGACTCCAACCACAGAAATGGAAGAAGAGAGTAGTGGTCCTGAAAACTCAGGCAGTCCTGAGTATGTGGCCCTTGTATCCAAGAGAAAGGAAATTCTCTTACCTGCACCCAGAAGGCAAACGTGGAGCTCTGCTAGTGAGATGATAACAGTAGGGGCCTAAGAGCCAGTAGCTACTGAGTCCCAGGAACTCAGGCAGCTCAAATCCTGGCTCAGTCACTGTATTGGAAGGAGTGGCTCCACGCCCTGCACCCCAGGGATACTCATCTTTCCAGTGACCCTGAACACTACAGACCAGGCAGGGTCTGAGTAGAGCTTGAGGATTAGGGCAGTGGTGGGCCCAGTGTCCCTGTTTCCCACACTTTTAGCAGGGTCCTGGAGGCGCAGTCTCAGAATCTGGATCATAGTTGGAATATTTTATTAGGAACTCAGCATAGTCAAAAAGGTGGCTGATTTTTTTTTTAAATCAGCTTTCTGGGTGATATCTTTCATGTTGTCATAATTGACTGTCTTGAGGGTGGCCTTCTTAATCCCTTCTATTATTCAGGTTATGAAAGGAGCCCTGGATGGAAGTTGGGGAGATTCCTCTGGATAATCCATTTAGGATCTGCAGTGGATACTGCTGTTGCCCCTGGGGGTAATGGTTTGGATCTTGGGTATGTTAGGTATCTGTGAAGGCTGTGCGTGCAGCCCAAATAAGGGTGTTTTCCTCAGGAGTAGTGGGAAAGGAAAGTACTATGTAAACATCCTGCCATGAGAGGTCATAGTGAGAGAGGATATTCAAGCAGGGTGAGGTCAAGGAGAACTGGTCTTCTCAAGGAGAACACAAGGATACACCTGCAGGGTCCTCTCCATGGTGACTCAGCTCTTGGGAATTTGTAAACTTAACTTCCTGGAACTTGGAAATTTTCAAGTTCTGTGAAATCCTGTAGTTCTTTAGGGGCTGGAATAGAATCTCCTGCTTGATTCAAACTGGCCAATAAGAAGAGTACATTGTAGGTGGAACTTTTTGACTATTGCTAAAAAGGGAAAGAAAGACCAAGTCAGTTGGAGAGCTCAGCCATTTGGAATTCCTCTATGCCGTGAGCTCCCAGCCAGTACATAAAGCCCTTCTTACAAAAATGGTGTTTGGGTGTTCTTTCTCTCTGTTGGGCCTCATCTTCCTGCAACAATAAGACTGGGTTAAATGTTGGAATTCATTTGTAATTGGGTAGGGTCATTTGAAAAAGATCCAAGGTATTTTCCATTTTGGGATAGATCTAGGTTAATTAATGGGGACATAGACTCTGATAATGATCTCAGCTCCCACTACTTCATGTAAGGGTACAATAGCTGCTGGAGGATGTCCCCAAGAGTGTGTGTGTGGAGGAGAAAAGGAGTTAGGCAGAGAGAGATGAGAAAGGGAGACAAGTGGAGAGTTTGGGAATGTAGAAGTTGGGGAGTGAGCAGGAGAGGAAGGCTCAGGAGGTATAAAGGTATAATGTGCGGGGACTGCGTGTTCAGCTGGATTAAAGTCAGAGTAGAGGTGTAAGGTTGAGGTGGTGGCTGCTCATTGAGGTAGACGTGGAAGATGTTACAGGTTTGGCAGAGGGAAGGGAGGCCCTGAAGGAGAAAGAAAGCTTGGAGGTAGCAGACCTCAGACCACTTGCAGTTGCGGTTTGTAAAATTTTCAAGACCTCTGGGAATGTTTAGATCAAAAGTGCCATTTTCAGGCCATTGTTTTTCATTGTGTAATTTGTACTGGGGCCAGGCAGTGTTGCAGAGGAATATTAATCGCTTCAGTTTGATTTTTCTTTTTAGACCCAGAGTGCTTAGGTTTTTGAGGAGACAGCACAGTGGGGTGTCTTGGTAGGGAACTGAAACAGCAACTGCCCATGGCCTGTAAGGTAAGGATGAGGAGAATTCGGGCGGAGGCTTACCAGTGGGGAGGCAGGCATCACTGTATTAATCATGGAGCCAAGAGGACAAAATCTGAAGACTCTCAACCCTGTCACACAGGGATCCCCAAGGGAAGGTTTTGGGGGCACTGGGACACTGATCCCAGATCCTGCAGAAATCCGGGATTTCTGGAGGAATGAGAGAACATAGGAGAACTGGGAGATCCTGGAGGAGGAGCCCCTTCCTCCAACTTACTGAGTCCTAAGGAATTAATGTGTGCTGGTGATCATTAGGAGAGCTGTGGCCAGGGCCTGGGGTGATCTCACTGCCTCTTTTCTTGGCCAGCACATCATAAAGAAGAGAGGTTTAGAGATAGAGTCCTTCCAGAGTCCCTGAGAGGGAGAAGAGGACAATCCAGGGATTAAGGATAGGTTTTATTTTAAAGTTTCAGAATGAAGTATGACAAGAAGTCAACTCAGCTCACAGTTTCAAGGGACTTTCATTAGTGTAGTTGGAATGTGGGAGGAGGTCATGAGAGGTGAAGAAGTCAGCTGTCTTACAGAGTGAAAGATGGCGAGTCATAGACTGATTTTAGTATGACTGCCTTCCACAAAAGGCATTAATCTTACACAAAGACCTGATCTCTAATGCCAGCTAGGACCAGGGTAGGAGAACCTGATGCTTCCCAGGAACACCAGTCCTAAAGCATTTCAGGAGGGTGGGAAGGGATTTGTTGTGACCATGCCATTGGGTCTCTGACCTGGTTCCTATCACTAGCTGTCTTTTTAGGATGGCTATACTTTTTTCAGGATCATGAGGATTTACAAGAGTATGGGAAGGGGGTAGCTGTAATCATACAATTTGGTTTCTGGCCTGCTTTCTTTCTCTACCATTCCCTTAAATAGCTGTACTTTTGTCAGACTTCTGAGGTTTTCTTTCCCACAGAAGGAATGAAGGAGTGGCTATGCAGATAAGATAAGGAATTTTTATGAAGGAGTCAGAGACAGCCTCTTTCCTGAACCTGTGCTTTTTCCCCAGGTGCTGCAATTTCAGTAAAAGAGGTTCGGCATTAAAGACATTATGGGAAAATGACATCGTATAATAATACAAAGAGATTTCTCCTGAAGCAGGTTAAATTAACAGCCTCTCACTCTGAGATGGAGAGAGGGACATGAGACACCATCTCCCCTCTCTCTTCTTCACAGTTCCTGTGTGAGCTGACTCCATGCTTGTTAAAAATGTTTGCTTATCCTGTTCAAAGTACTGTTATCTCACTCAGTGGCAAACCATTAAACGAGATAGTTGCCGGCTGCCACAGCTGCAGCCTTACACCAAGCCCCACAAGGCCAGGGACAGGGCAAGAGGAAATAAAGGAAAGAGAAGGCAGTAAAGGATACTATGGCCTAAGATGGCGCCAGACACCATAATCCCCAAACTGAGGCAGACTGAGAATTGTTTATCTTTCTTTGAACTAGTGCTGTAAGAATCGTTTATCTTTTTGCTAACTGCCATATTTACTTCTATTAACTGACTGGTGGAAACTGGTTGCTTCCTTGCATCAGCTTCCCCATACATTCCTTGAGAATGCTCAACCGGGGGATGTTCTTCCTAGTCTTACCTGAGGACTATGGAAGCAGCCATCAGCTGGCTAAAATAAAGACTCCAATTCAGACTTTGAATTTGGAAGTGTGGTCTTTTCTTGCTCCATAACAATCCTATCATGTTTCAGTCCATTTATTCTACAAATACCTACAACCTTTGTTGTTAAGAAGCAGAGTTCCTTTCTGATCACCACTGATACACTCATAAAAATAACTCAGGGTACAGTCAGGAAGGACCTATGTAGAACCCAGGCAGAGATGAAAAATAAAATCATATACAAAACATAGAGCCAAGGGGTGATCCATGCTCCAAAGAATGAGTAAATCTCTGATTTTAGTTATTTCATTGAATGAGTTGGAGAAAGGGGTTGGCAGAAAATCATCTCAACTTCCTTTCAGTCAGCACAAAAGCCTTAGGGCCTTCCCCAGCCTGCCAGCATGAAGAGAAATGTGAATCCCAGGGTAGAATGAGGGTGGGGTGCAGAGAGTGGTATGGGGGAGCCAGGGAGAAGAGCAGAGTCTTGATCTTGGTCAGGCTATTCTTGAATTCCTGAGATCAAGCAATCCCAGAGTGCTAGGATTATAGGCATGAACCACTGCACTTAGGATTAAAAGATCAAAACTAAAATATTTTCATAAACCTTTGACCATAAGTTTCTGCCTATGTGCTGTATTTAGTTAATGTTTTATTTATTCTAATTGACGGACAGTTTTCTTTTAAATTTTTTTAGCATTAAAAAAATTTACTATAGCTTATTGTGTATTTTCGTCTGCTCCTTGAAGTTTTTCTTTCTTTTTAAAAAATATTTGTAGATAGATATGCTTTATTTGAATGCCTATATAAATATAAGTTGATGTCAAACAAGAAAAGCTTTTCCAAAGGCTTAAAATTTATTGCATAGAACTTGGTTGTTCCCTCTAGTCTATGTCTGAACTTAGCTGACTGCCCAATCATTATTAGTAGTCTTCCCTCAGTAATCACTTTTAACACATACAGCGCTCAAATCCTTGGGTGGTACCTCCCATTTCTCTGGAAATCTCTTCAATTGTTTACAACACACAGGCAAGGTTTTAGTTGGCTCCTACGCTTCTCCATCAGAGCGAAAACTTTATCCCTTGATTCTCTTGTTTAAATGACAGATATTTGCAAACATTGTACAAAGGAAGAACTTAATGTTAGCAAAGAGAAATAGAATATAATAGAGTATAGCATAGAGTATAATCTTTGCTGTTGTAGAACCTTTGTTTAAATTTTTTCATTAAAAAATTTATTTTTATTACTGTTCCAAAAAAAGGTTATAAAAATAACTGCTAAAACATTGAAAAATCTCTTTAAGATACTAGACTGATAATCTTCTATGATTGACAAATGGGAATATTACATTTTACATTTAGAATATTCATAGAATTTCTGGATTTTTTTTTCTTGAGACAGATCTCACTATGTCGCCAAGGGTAGAGGGCCATGGTATCACAGCTCACAACAACCTCCAACTGTTAGGGTTAAGCGATTCTCTTGCCTCAGCTTCCTAAGTAGCTGGGACTACAGGTGCCCGCCAGAATGCCCAGCTATTTTGTTGTTGTTGTTGTCATTGTTGTTTAGCAGGCCTGGGCTGGGCTTGAACCTGCCGGCCCGGGTGCATGTGGCAAGTGCCTAACTACTGACCAGTGCCAAGCCGAATTTCTGAATAATTTTAATAGAAGTTTAGTAGAAGAAAAGAGAACATCAAACCGTAAAGATTTTCTATTTAACTCCAATTAAGCTTTCAAGAGCTACACTTTTTTTTTTTTTTTTTTTGAGACAGACCCTCAAGCTATTCCCCTGGGTGGAGTGCTGTAGCATCCCAGCTCACAGCAACCTCCAACTCCTGGGCTCAAGCCAGTCTCCTGCCTCTGCCTCTCAAGTGGCTGGGACAACAGGCACCCGCCAAAATGCCTGGCTATTTTTTGGTTGCAGCCATTGTTGTTTGGCGGTCTGGGCTTGATTCAAACCCGCCACCTTAGGTGTATGTGGCTGGCGCCTTAGCCACTTGAGCCACAGGCTCCGAGCCAAGCTACACATTTCTTGATAAGCACAGCTCACTGAGGAACTTGATGCTCCCACCAAGGATGAGGCTGGCCTGCAGGGCAGAGATCTGTACACTAGACATGCTGGGCCCTCCATCCAACTGATCAGAGTGCTCTTCTCCTTTTTTCCCTTTATGTTTATAATAAAAATACAAACGGTAAAAGATTTGAATTGCACAGAAGGATCTAAAATAACAAGTAATTTTTTCTCCCATAACACAGTAAATCTGATATCTTCAAAATCCTTCAAAAGTCACATAAGTAATTCACAAACTGAAGTCAACTTTGGGGTCTCTTTCTCTGGAAATAATTTTCAGGCCTTTGGAACTGTGTTGTCTCATGTATTACCTCTGTTACAGAGGAAAGTCATGCAGTCTTCTCCTTCGTAAAAAAATTAAAAGCAACATTCACACTCTGCTCAGAGACAGCCAAGTCTAGGCAGCCCTCACACTTCATTGGATCTAGTTGTGGCTCCAGAGAGTCACTTGTATCATTCAGAAATTCTGGCTGTCGGAGCTCAGCTGAGCCCTTTCCGAAAGCCTCGGATCCTCCTGGCCTGTTGCACATCCTTTGGGAAAAGAGTAACTCAGCCAGAATGTAAGGTGAGAAATCTTCAAAGTGATGAACTAGAAATGCTTCTGCCCCCTCTTATAGGACCAAAGGGGCATGGGCTTGCCAACTGAAGTACACACCACGAATGAATTGATTACATGTTTGTTCCTAGGCAACTGAAGGGGTACTTCCTTAACAAGAGGTTTGTGATCTTCTGAAGTTTTAGGATCTCCTTTAATCATAAAGTCTCCTCTGCCCATGTTGATGGGAGTAAGTGCCTAAGGAATGCCTGCTGCGAGGAGCCAGGGATGTGGCTTGCACTGTGCCTCTTTGGGGCCTCTGGCTTGCAGCTTCAGCTTGGGGCCCAAGGCAGCTATGGAGGGTCTGGCCAGCCCATGTCTCTGAGATGAGGACTTCCAGGTCTAGGGGTGAGAGAGTGGCCTGTGGGGAAGCCCAGAGAGAGCCTCGGAGGAGTTCTATTCCTTTTTCTTTCTTTTTTCTTTTCTTTTTTTTTTTTTTTTGGAGACAGAGTTTTTCCGTGTTTCTCTGGGTGGAGCATGTGTGTGGGTGGAACCTCAAATTCTTGGTTTCAATCCAGGGTCTTGCCTTATCCTCCTGAGTAATTCAGACTACAGGCCTTCCACAAAGCCCAGCTAAGTTTTCTAGTTTTAATAGAGATGGGGTCTCTTTCTCAGGCAGATCTCCAATTCTTGAGCTGAAGCAATCCACCAGTCTCTGCCACACAGAGCACTAAGATGACAGATTTGAGATACCATGCCTGGTCCTGATACTTATTTTTTATTTCAGCATGTGTTTATTTTTACCTAGATAAGAGCCTAAAAATTAATAGGCATTTTTGTTGATAACTCAGGAGATTTAGCTATTATTAGATAATAATATTTAATTTACCTTATCAGAAATCACACAAACAGATCATTTTTTCTCTAGCTGGGGTAGTAGTTTTATTAACTTTGTGTCAAATGCTGACACCTTAATAACTTAAAATGTCCAGTAAAACCTCAGGAAAAAATATGTGCTGACAACTTGAATTTTTTGTTTTTTGGAGATAGAGTCTCATTCTGTTGCCTCAGGCTTGAGTGCCTTGGCATTAGCCTAGCTCACAGCAATCTCAAACTCCTGGACTTCAGTACTTCTCCTGTTTCATTCCCCTCAGTAGCTGGAACTATAGGACCCAGACACAAGTCCTGGGTAACATTTCTATTTTTAGTAGAAATGAGGTCTTGCCCCTGCTCCAGCTTGTCTCCACCTCCTGAGCTTAAGGAAATCTCCTGCCTTGGACTTCCAGAGTACTAGAATTATAGGCATGTACCATCACACCCCTCCTTGAAAGCATTTTTGTTCTTGCTATACCCCAAATACTTTTTTAAATATAATCTGGCTTATTTATCAAAGATTGCTACATTCACATGAACTAGAAAAGGATTTTGTCTTGTTTAATTTATTAGTGTTTATTGTTTACAGGTTGATCCAGAACTGTGTAGGCGGAAACATATACTATATGGATATACAAACATCCAAATTGAGCAGCGCCTGTGGCTCAGTGGGCAGGGCCCCGGCCCCATATACGGAGCGTGGCAGGTTCAAACACAGCCCCAGCCAAACTGCAACAAAAAAAATAGCTGGGTGTTGTGGAGAATTGTGTAAGCCCACCAGATGGAGGTTGCTGTGAGCTGTGTGACGCCATGGCACTCTACTGAGGGTGTTAAAATGAGAGTCTGTCTCTACAAAAAAAAAAAAAAAAATCTAAATATATATACTTGCACATACACACACCAAATTACAATAGATTTTTTAACTTAATTTTTCTTCTTCTTAGACAGAGTCTCACTCTGTCACTTGAGCTGGAGTGTCAAGGCTCAACCTAGCTGACAGCAACTTCAAACTCCTGAGTTCAAGCTGTCCTCTTGCCTCAGCCTCCCAAGTATATAGAACTACAGGCATGTCCTACCTGGCCTGGATAATATTTTTTAATTAGAGATGAGTCTTTCTTTTCTTAGCCTGATCTTAAACGCTTGACTTCAAGTTATCCTCCTGCCTCAGCCTCCCAGAGTGCTAGGATTATAGGTGTGAGCCACTGTGCTTGGCCTAGGCAAATTATTTTCATAAAGAAAAATAGAGCACTCCCCTGATTATTATCATAGATACAAAAATTTATAGTTAGCAGAACTTAGCTTGCATCATCATCATTTCCACTCATCAAAATTATCCATTAATAGATCTTTTAAGACAGGGAAGGGATGCTCGTGCCTGTAATTCTAGTACTTTGGGAGGCTGAGGTGAGAGAATCAGTTGAGCTCACAATTTTTTTTCTTTTCTTTTGTTTTTGTTTTTTGAGCTAGAGTCTTTGTCACCTTTGGTAGAGTGTTGTGAAGTCATTGCTCAGAGCAACCAAACTCTTGGATTCAAGTGACCCTCTTGCCTCAGTCTCTCAAGTAGCTGAGACTGTGATTACTAGCTATAATACCCAGCTACAGTTTTTTTAAAAAATATTTTTAGTAGAAATGAGGTCTTGTTATTGCTCAAGCTGGTCTCCAACACCTGAGCTCAGGAAATCCACCAGCTTAGGCCCCTCAGAGTGCCAGGTTTAAGGCATGAACCACTGTGCTCAGCCTACGAATTTTTTTGTTTGTTTGTTTGTTTAACAGAGTCTCACTCTGTTGGCCAAGCTAGAGTTCTGTGGAATAAGCACAGCTCACAGCAACATCAGTCTTCTGGGTTCAAGTGATCTTCTTCCCTCAGTCTCCTGAGTAACTGGGACTATAGATACTCACCACAATGCTAAACTAATTTTTCCATTTTTATTAGAGACTAGGTCTGGCTCTTTCTCAGGATCGTCTCAAACTTCTCAGCTTCTCAGAAATCTACCTCCCAGAGTGCTAGGATTACAGGTGTGATCTACTTCATCTCTCCTGAGCTCAAAACTTTAAGACCAACCTGAACAAGAGCAAAACCCTGTCTCTACTATGAAAGGAAAAGTGGTGGAACCTTATGGCTTATTCCTGTAATCCTAGCAACCTGGGAGGTTGAGGAGAGCAAATTGCACGAGGCCAGGATTTGGAGCTGTGTCTGATGAAGAGTGAGACCCATCTCTACTAAAATAGAAAAATTAGGGAAACATCATGGCAGCACCTGGACTCCCAACTACTTGGGAGGCTAAGGGAACTACTTGAGCCCCAGAGTTTGAGGTTTCTGAAAGCTATGATGACATCATGGCCCTCTCACCTGGGAGACAAAGTAAAACTCTATAAAAAAAAAACTATATATATATATACATATATATATGCATATATACATACATATATATACACATATATACATACATCTATATATACATACATACATATATACATACATCTATATATATATATATAGAGAGAGAGAGAGAGAGAAAGAAACAGAGAAAAGTGTGGTGGGTACTTAAGGTTCCAGTTATTTGGGAGGCTGAGTCAGGAAGATGACTTGACAAAGTAAAACTCTATCAAAAAAAAAAAACTATATATATATACATATATATACACATATATACATACATATATATACATATATACATACATCTATATATACATACATATATATATATACATACATCTATATATACATATATATATATATAGAGAGAGAGAGAGAGAAACAGAGAAAAGTGTGGTGGGTACTTAAGGTTCCAGTTATTTGGGAGGCTGAGTCAGGAAGATGACTTGAACCCAGGAATTTGAGATAGCTGTAAGCTAGGCTAATGCCACAGCACTCTAGCCTGAGGAAACAGAGTGAGATTTTGTCTCAAAAATATTTATTTCAAACTTGAGAAAATGGTCTATTTCATACTCATAGAAAGCATGAGGGACATTCCCTCTATTTCAGAAACAATACTAAAAAGCACAGTATTGCTTATGTTATACATTACATTTGCAGTGAGTTTTATCTAAGGCATTTGAGGATGGCCGAAGAAATAAAAATAATTATGTAAGATTAATTTGCATATGATACAACTACATTTCTGGAAATACAAAGTAATTAGTTAAAAAAATCCTAATACCAAAAATAATTCAGTAACAAAGACAGTATAACATTGATGCTGACTTTGGGCCCACAGTTCAGTGGTTAGGGTGCCTGCCACATACACTGTGGCTAGCAGGATCGAACCCATCTGAGTCCTGCTAAAAACAACAATGACAACTACAACAACAACAATAACAAAAACTAGCCTGGCGTTGTGGAGGGTGCTTGTAGTCCCAGCTATTTAGGAGGCTGAGGCAAGAGAATCACTTAAGCCCAAGAGTTTGAGATTGCTGTGATGCTACAGCACTCTACCAAGGGTGACATACTGAGCCTCTGTCTCAAAAAAAAAAAAAAGAAAAGAAAAGGAAAGAAAAATTATAATACTATATAGGATATATTTTTTGGCAGGACACGGTGGCTCATGCCCGTGATACTAGCACTCTGGCATGCCGAGGCAGGTGGTTTGCCTGAGCTTGGGAGACCTTCTCTCAAAAAAAAAAAAACAAAACAGGAATTGTGAAACATGCCTGTTATCTTAGCTACTTGGAAAGCTTAGGCAAGAGGATGACTAAGCACAAGAGTTTGAACTTGTGGTGAGCTATGACATCAGAGCACTGTACTGAGTGTGATGAAGTGAGACTCTCTCTCTGTCTCAAATATATATAGTATATTTTTAAAAGTAAAACAAAACGACCTAGGAACAAACCTAATGAAAATATGCAAAGCGGATATGAGCAAATAATAAAGAATTCCTGAAATATATGTTTGAATGTTTAAAAAATGGAAAATTACATCTTGTTCCTAACTAGAAAAACTCAATAATATAAAATGAATGTCAACATTGTGTTTGAGCTCATAATAGATTCTGTTAGTTTCTTTTAAGATTGCAATAATTTTGCAATGTGGACATGGAGAAACAAACATTTAGAAATAGCCAACATTCCTAAGAAAGAAACACAATGAGGGCTTCTGATCTCCCATGACTTTAAAACATTCTATAATTAAAACAGTGTGGTGTTTATACTAGAAAAATATAGGCAAGCAGACTGAAACAGAGAATTTGGCAATTCACCAAAGTGCATAAAAGAAGTTACACAATAAACATTATAGAGGAGGAATCTTTCTCAACACTTAATGTGAGAACTAAATATTTTTATGAAAATATTAAAATGAAATTTTTGTGACATAGTGTCACTCTGTGCCTTGGGTAGAGTGCTGTGGCATCATAGCTCACAGCAACCTCAAACTCTTGGGGTTGAGCAAACCTCTTGTCTCAGCCTCCAAAGGAGCTAGGACTACAGGTTTCTTCCTCACCGCCAGCTAATTTTTCTATTATTAGTAGTGACTGAGTCCTACTCTTGTTCAGGCTGGTCTTGAACTGCCTAGCTTTGGCAATCTAGCTGCCTCAGCCTCCCAGAGTTCTGGGAGGATTATAGGCATGAGCCACTATTGCCACTAAAATGAATTTATTTTGTATGTGATAGAGTAAGATAAAGTAAAAATAAAGAAGAAATATGAATGGTAAAAATTTAAAAAATACAAATAGCAGAAGAAAAACTTTGACAAATATTAATGTTTCTACAAGCTGTGTAAATAAATCTGGCTTGTGTCTCAAATAAAAACATGTTAACAAAAGAAAACATTGGGGCTGAGCGTGGTGTCTCACACCTGTAATTCTAGCACTCTAGGAGGCTGAGGCAGGTGGACTGCCTGAGCTCGCAAGTTACAGACCAGCCTGAGCCAGACTGAGAACTCATATCTGAAAATGGTGGGGCTTTGTGGGGGTGTGCCTGTAATCCCAACTACCGGGGAGGCTGAGGCAAGGGGATCATTTCAGCCCAAGAGTTTGAGAATGCTAAAAGTTGTGACACTAAGGCACTCTACAGAGAGCTGCAAAGTGAAACTATCTATTAAAAAAAAACATTGGGGGCTGGGTGGGGAGGCTCATGTCTACAAGCCCAGAACTCTGGGAGGCTGAGTCAAGGCAGCTCTATCCCTTAAGTTCAGGTTCAAGACCAGCCTGAGCAAGAGTGAGAACCTCAATTTCTAAAAAAAAAAAAATCAATTGGGTTTTGTGGAGGGCACCTTTAGTCCCAGCTACTTGAATGGCTGAATCAGGAAGATCACTTGAACCCAGGATTTTGTGGTTGCTGTGAACTCTAGCCTGGGTGACAAGGCTGATGACACTCAGGAGAGGAGAAGAGACAAGAGAACAGGAGAGGAGAGCAGAGAAGAGGAAAAGAGAGGAGATTGATAAATTATGTAATATAAAACCATTGTTACAGGATGGACACGAGATCAAGACCCAAAGCCAATCAATATAATGCAAATAGGAAATCTTTATTAAAATGACTGATTGGCTGGCTGTCCCCTCAGTAGGGGGAACAGCACAGACCACTGGTATGGGTCATTTTATATAATGAAGCCTGATGAAATATTGGGGTGAGCTTGCATGAACAGAAAATTGGTAAAGCAGGTATTGTTTAAACACTTACAGGGTGTACAGTAAAAATAATGAAAGGCAGATATTCAGTCACATTGGTCTTAGTCATTTCTTCTAACAATATCTTTCCAACCATCAGGTCTGGCTGGGCTTGTTGGGCCCCTCAGGAAGGTGAGGTTCCGGAGAAGAAATAGGAGAAGTGGGGGGTTGCTAATATAGCCCAGTCTTGGCTCCACTACCTCCACTTGCCTTTTTTTCCTTCTGCCTCTTTTAACATTTCATTAAATAGCAAACAGTTTTTTACAATTTCTTACACACTTATACTTATCTTAAAATTACACCTAATGTCTAATGCTTTCTACTGTTTATCATTTATTATTAATATTTTGTTATCGATTTTACCTACTTTTAAACTATTGTTAAGTATTAGTGATTTCCCTAAACTACTGTATGCCCTCTCCCTCCCCCCTCTATTGATTGTTTTGCTGATCTAGCAAGCTGTTTTAGCAAGAATTAAGGGGAAAGAGAGGGGTGAGAGTGACAGAATTTCATCCCATCTCAGTCCCTCCTTTTCTTTGGGAAGAAATTAAATCCTTGATTCATCCTCCTCCTCCTCCTGACAGATATGTCCACAGTGGGTTTGCAAGACCATGAATCTTATAGCCTGTATTCTATTCCTAATGTAGAAAATGATTAGGTCACCTTCTTATTAGGTCTTTGCATTAAAGATACAAGGTCCTATTGTTAGTCCAAGTAGGATCAGGACAATGGGTCCTGCTAATGCAGACAGGAGCATAGTCAGCCAAGGTGGTGTCTTTTTATACCAATTTGTCTGTTGGTCCCGTGCCTCCTCTCTCTCCTGCAACCTTTTTCTTACTAGTGACATGCTGTTTCTTATTATTCTTGAATTATTAGTGTAAAAGCAACAAGTTTCTCCCAGGGCTACACACAGGTTTCCTTGCTTCAGGAATAGAAATCCAGTCCTCTCCAATTTTGCAAGACCACCTTAACTAGTGACTCAGTCTAAAGACGTTTCTAGTCTAGTTATGAAGCTTTCTATTTCCTTTCAATCTTTGTTTAGCTGGTGTGTTAGGATTTTAAAGTTCTCTGTCCTTTCACTAGAGCTATAGTCCCTATGGCTACAGATCCAGCTATACTTATCCCCAATAATGCTGGGGTAAGTGCTGGGACCCATTTGGTTCTTATAAGCATGCTCTTAAAAGAGATGCCAAGGTGTTCACATCCCCCTTCCCCTGAGTGATAATAGACGTGGAGAATAATATGGACTAGAACACATAGGTCTGAGGTTTTAGTCAGAAATGTGGAGTTTATTCATGGAGTTATTCCGGAAATGTAAGCAAACTGAGTTCTATGTGGGGCCTTGCACAGGTCCCCAGCTCCTAGTACAGAGAGAACTAGCATGGAGTGGCAGGAGTCCCAGCAAGGGGAATTATGTAATTTGAATGATGCTGATTGAAAACAAGGCCCGGTTCCTTGCAAATCACCCAGAGTTTCGGTTCTTTAGGCTCTTGTCTCCAGCTGCAGAGTCTACTTAGCTTTACAGAGATGTTAACAATTATATCAGTGTAGTGAATGCTGCTTCCTATAAAAGTGTTTACTGCAATTCCTACATAATATGGGAGTGCTGGGTTGAGACAAGGCCAGCAGTCTTTAGTGATCTTGAGGTAGTACTGTTCATGAATTGAAATACAGCAACTAACATTCCTAGAAAGGGTTTTGGGGATGGATTATAAGGTACTAGCTCACAAGACTTTTCCTTCTGGGTTACTGCTGGTGGCTTAGAGGGTTGGGGAAGACTTGGGGCTAGATGGGTGGAAGACTGGGGAGTAAAGCCCAATTGGAGCTGATGGGGTCAAATTCTTTCTTGGGCTCAAATTGCTGGGTGGTAAATGTTGTCCCAATGTCCCAAGTTACATTAGAATATAGCCTGAGGCTCCACGTGAGAACCCCCTGCCAACCCTTGGTCATCCTGCTGCCACTTAAACATCTGAATAGACACTGTATTACACGTTCCTATTTGGGTGCATAGTGAAGGTTTTCTTTCAAAAAATATCAAGGGATCATGGTTGCCTTTCCAAGGAAAAATGGTCTCACAACTCCTTTTATCACAATGAAAGTTATTTCCTTTATCACAATGGTTCTTACCTATACTGGGACAGAGATAGAACCGTATGCCAAGGTTCAAGGTTCAAGATTAATATTTCCACATCCACACCAGGAAGTACTGTAGTAAGAGTGATATGCCCCTCCATCCAAGCCCTTCCTTTCATCAGATAGTCTGCAGAGGTCAAAAGTAAAAATGGGCTGGGTTATGTTAAGAATTCTGCTCACTAATCCCCCCTCTTTAGTTCTTGTTAACTCCCAAGTATAATTCACAGGCATATGAGGGCTGAAAGACCCAAGCTAAACTAGTCCAGCAAATAACACCATAATCAGTCCCATATGAGTCTTAGTGTTGGTGGATCTTCTGATGCTTGGATTCACCATCACACTTCTGGATCTGGGCATGCTTTCTTAATTTGAGAGCAGTGTATCTAATGGTGTTACCCTGCCACTGAGGTGGTAAGAACAATTGGTAGCAGTCCATCCTACCAGGCTTCCAGGGTTCCGGGTTGGTGCCTCTTTACCGAGGCTGGGTCTCCTGGCTGCACACAGTTCTGTTCGCCAGCAGTGGGGATCGGGGCAGCATTGGTTTTTTGGTGTGCTGCATTTATGGTTTCCTGTATATGCCAGGCTGACGTTTGTAATGCCTACGATGCCTTGAGGACATGAATGTTAAGTTCACCTATTCTCTCATCTCCCAGTCAGGCGACCATTGGCTGGGGTCTTCCAAACTGTGTCTCAGACAGAGTGAGTACTTTCACACAGGGTGTGCACTGAATGCACAGAAAGTCAAAGAAAAGAAGATTCACCCAATTTTTGCCAGTCTTTAGGTGTAACTTAAAGTAAAGTCTTTATCCTTTCTACCTGTCCTGAACTCTGGGACCCATACATGCCATGTAATTTCTAGTTTATGCCCGGACCTTTGCCAATTCTTGAGTTATCTGGGTGGTGAATGCCAGGCCATTGTCAGACCCTATCTTTAAAGGTAATCCAAATGGGGGGACAATTTCATTTAAGAGTTTTTTTTTTCTTTTACTTGTGCTATTTCTGATTTAGTAGGGTAGATCTCAGTCCATCTGGAGAAGGTGTCAATCAAAACTAAAAGATATTTGTATCCATACTGGCAATGGTCCACCCCAGTGAAGTTCACTTCCCATTGTTCCCCCCCAGGAACTCATTGTGGAGTCTGGTCCCTAGAGGTGTCTTAGGTCCATTCCCAGCATTCACCTTGGCATGCAGTTGACAACAAGACACCACCCACTGAACTATTAGCTATTAGAGCTATCCACCCACTGAGGATATAGAAGTCCTTCTGGAGAAGTTCAATCATTCTAGTGACTCTCAAGTGGGAGCAGTCATGGATTTGATGCACAAACTCTCTTCCTAACTCGGCTGGCATGAGGACATCCTGATTGGGTAGAATTAGCCAGCCCTAGGGCTCTTTGGAGGCATATAGCTTATTTCCTTGTTCTCTCTCTCCCAGGATGTATGCTGAAGATTCAGGCACTGCCCAAGGAGGGAGGAAAGAAAGTATTTTGAGTGGTTCAACCAGCTCTCAGGCAACCACTTGCACTGTGCAGTCAGCTAAAGTATTTCCTTTAGCAGTGGGGGAGTCTTCAGCCTGGTGCCCTTGGCAGTGAATAACCGCTACCTTTTTGGGGTAGCCATATGGTTTCCAGGAGAGCTAGTGTTTTTTTATGGTTCTTAATTTTTCTGCCTTCAGATGTCAAGACCCCTTTTTCCTGACATAGGGACCCATGAATATGTATTGTGGCAAAGGCATACCTGCTATCAGTATATATGTTGACTGTCTTTTCCTTCCTCCACTGCAAGGTTTGGGTTACAACAATCATCTCTGCCCACTGAGCAGAAGTTCCATGACCCAGAGCTTGGGCCCATATATCTTGATCTAAAGTCACTACTGCTATTCTAGCATAGCTCAGTCCCTGTGAAACATAGCTACTTTCATTGGTGTCAAGTTCTACTCCTGCCTCAGAACAAGGCTCATCTTGAAGGTCTGGTTAGAGGCTCTTTAGGGCCTCCAGGATATTGGGGAAGAAATTCAGGGGATCCTCAGGGTTTTCATCAGGGTAGAGGATGGCAGGGTTGAGTGCAGATGTCTTCAAGAATTTTGTCCAGGAAAAGTCCAATAAGAGGGCCTGGTATTGGGTTATTCTAGTATTTGACAGTTACCTATCTAGGGGGCTTTGGAGCACGGCCTGTTGCAGAATGGGAAACTATAATTTGGAGTTCCTGCCCCAGTGTCAATTTTGAAGCCTCTCACCCTAAAAGGGCAGATGCAGCTAAGGCCCTTAGGCAGTTTGGCCATCCAGCAGCAAGTGGATCTAGTTTCTTGTATATATAGGCTACAGGCCTTTTCCATTGCTCCAGTTTTTGGTTCAGGACCCCCTTTGCTATTCCCCGGGTCTCTGCCAGGTGTAGTTGGAAAGACTTTTGGAGATTAGGGAATGCGAGGTCAGGGGTGCTTACTAAGGCTCGTTTCAAATGTTCAAAATCCTTGGCTTCCTCCTCTGCTCAGCATATCTCACTGTCTTTCCCTCCAGTGGTAGCTTATAAAGGTTTCTTAAAGTCCACAGAACTGGGAATCCATAATCAGTAGTAGCCTACTGCCCCCAAGAATTCTCTGACATGCTGCATAGTCTTGGGTTGGAGAATCTGTAGGATTGCTTGAATTCTGGTTTGGGACAGTGCCTACTTTCCTTCCCTTAATTCATACTCCAGGTATGTAGCTATTTGAGAGCATACCTGTGCCTTTTTGGCTGAGACTCAGTAACCTAGGGTATAGAGAGTCTTTAATAAGTCACGGGTGGCACTCTGGCATACTGTCAGTCTTTGGCTGCCAGCAATATTGGTCATCCACACCGTGGAGGAGAGTTACTTCTGGATGCCAGACCCAGAAGTCAAGGAGGTCTTGGCTGAAGGCTTCATGGATCAGAGTAGGTGAATTTTTGAATCTTTGGGGGAGCCTGGTCCATGTTAACCGCACTGTGAAGTTTCCCTCTGGGTCCACCCATTCAAAAGCAAATATGGGTTGACTCACCACAGCCATCAGTAAAGAGAAGAAAGTGTCCTTTCAGTCCAACACTGTGTAGTATCAGTGGTCTGGAGGAAGCAGGCTAAGTAGGGTAGGGCACAGTAGGGTAGATGGTTTCCACACCCTTATTTACTTCCCATAAATCCTGGACAGGTCTGAAGTCATTAGTTCCCAGGTTCTGGACAGGCAGCAAGGACCTATTCCAGGCTGACTGGCAGGGACTCAGAATCCCAGCATCTTTCAACCTTCTGATGTGAACTTCAATGCCCTTCCTGGCCTTTAAAGAAGATTGGATATTGTTAAATCTTACCAGTTTGGCAGAGCTGAGGAGCTGAACCACAATGGGAGGGTGGTGCGCAGCCAGTCCTGGGGGATTATTTTCTGTCCAGACTCCAAGAATTTCTTTGTGTAGCTGTGTCTGGAGAGCTTTTCCTATAGGGGAGATCTCTCCACCCACGAGGTGGTAGCCTTCTGACAGAGGGCATATCGGAAGAATCAAGGATTGACCTCGCAGAAGAGGGTTGGTTAAATTTTCCAGTTAAATTTTCCTCCCTGCCTCCAGAAGAAATTGTGGCTTATAGGTTTTGGATTAAGTCTTTTCCCATCCAGGGGTATGGACATTCTGGCCTCACCAGGAAAGAGTGGGTGACAGTTCCTTTTCCTAAATTAGTTATTCAAGTCATGGTTCACAGGTATGATTCAGTCTGTAATTTCCAATTATACAAATCACTGGTAGAAAAAGGAACATACACCATAAATGGATGGATGTCTCCCCCTAAGGTAGGACGTGCAACCTGGCATAAGGATAACACTGGGCCTGGGAGTGAAGTAGAGGACACGGGAGGATGGGGAAACTGGTAAGGATGTCCACTATGAGTATGCAGAGGACTATGCATTTGGCTTGAGTTATGAAAAGAGGCTTCCTCTGCTGCGGGAAGTTTGGGATACAGTGGTAGAGGAAGAAGAGGCTCTGCTATCAAATCTATAACATCTAGGTTCTCAGCGTGTTCAGGTAGTACCAGCTTAACCAGTTCCTTTGCTCCTCATATACTTCCCCCACCCTTCCAGCCTTACCCATCTCCCCTTCTCCCCTTCTACCCCCTCCAGGCCCTTTTCCCATGGGGATTGTGTGAGGAGAATATTTCCAGCCTTTGAGCCGTTTGTATAGGCCTTAAGATAAGATGGGCTTTCTGTAATTATATGGATCCCAACTTGAATATTGTATACCCTCTCTCTGTCCTCTCTACTGATTGTTTTGCTCCTCTAGGAAGCCGTTTTAGCAAGAATTAAGGGGAAGAAGGGAGTGAAGCAAGAAATAGAGAAGGGAAATTGGTGGGTGAGAGTGACAGGATTTTATCCCATCTTGTCATGATGTATGTAGAACACATCATATGTCAAATAAAAATAACTATGCCCAGAGTACATCTCTTTGCAAGTTATAGCAGACAAAGAGAAGCATGTATTTGTGTCTTTTACATAAAATAAGAAAGGTCTCAAAAAATACCTTATCTCATGGCACAAGCGCATAGGAGGTAATGTGTAGGGTGGCACACTGATCTAAGATGGTTCAATTATCTAAACAATATGTACAGACTGTAGTGTATAGAATCATATTAAATACACCAAAGATCATCTTTGGAGAAATATGCTTGGGGAGGGGCAAGATGGACAACTGGAGCCGGCCTCCCACAGAAGCTCCTGTCAAGAGGGAAAGATAATGTCTAGAAAGTACTCAATTGAGTTGAAGACTGGGAGTTGAGCTGAGAGAGAAAAGTGAGACAAGTGAGGCAAGCTGTGACTCCAAGAAAGCAAACTTCAGCTAAGACTTCAGCAGAGTCACTGATCTACTAGGATCAGACAAAAAACAGCTGAATACAACACTGAGCCACCTAATCCCACCACACCAAGCAGGTTTCCTCAGCCTCTTACTGTAATACTATACGGGACCTTTGCAAAGTTATAGCGAAAAAGCTGCAGCCATCAGTCCCAGTTCCTTGACAATGGGCTGGTTAACCACAACCCTAGAAACTCCCAATCCAATTTCACCTTACCTGCCCATCTAGCCAATGGTGAAAAAAAATCATGGGGCAGAATCATCAGAAAAACTCTGGCAACATGAATAATCAGAGTAGATCAACACCCCAAAGGCACAATATGGCAGATACAGCACAAGATCCCATTCATAAAGAGATGTCTGAGATGTCAGAAATCAAGTTCAGAATCTGGATAGCAAATAAGATCAACAGAAGGGAGGAAAGGAGGGAACTAGAATTTCATGGAATTATTCAAAAGATGTCTCAAGAATTCAACGATTTCAAAGACAAAATCACCAAAGATTTTTACACATTGAGGCATGAACTTGCAGCCCTCAAAGATCTGGGAAATACAGTAGAAACCCTCAGTAACAAAATGGAACATGCAAAAGAAAAGATCTCTGACATTAAAGACCAAGCTTTTGAACACTTCCAAATGCTCAATGAGGAAAAAAAGTGGAGAATAAAAACAGATCATTCCTTGAGAGCTCTGGGATAATTCAAAGAGATCTAATATTCACCTTATAGGAATACTTGAAGGTGATGAGGTTGCTGTGATGGATATAGAAGGTGTACTTCATGAAATAATCAAGGAGGATTTTCAAGACATGCCAAAAGATTCCAAAATCCATATAGCAGACAGTTTCAGAACACCAGCAAGGCATAGTGGTCAAGACAGCATGGTACTGGCACAAAAATAGAGACAATGACATGTGGAATCAAATACAAAACCAGGAAATGAAACCAACAACTTACAGCCACCTAATCTTCAATAAACCAAACAAGAACATCACTGGGGGAAAGACTCCCTATTCAATAAATGGTGCTGGGAGAATTGGATATCCACATGTAAAAGACGGAAACTGAAAACGCATCTTTCTCCACTCACAGAAAAATGATTCAAGATGGATAAAGGACTGAAATTTAAGGCATGAGATGATACAAATCCTCAAAGAAAGAGTAGGAGAAACTGGAAAATATCAGCCTGGGGAAAGACTTTCTGAGGAAGACTACTATAGCAATAGCAACAGCAGCAATAATAAACAAATGGGCTTTAATTAAACTGAAAAGCTTCTGTAAACTGAAAACCTAGGAGACAACAACCAAATCAAATAGACAACTTACCCAGTGGGAAAGGATATTTGCATATTTTGAATCTGACAAAAGCTTAATAACTAGAATCTATACAGAACTTCAATTAATCCACAAGAAAAAAACCAACAATCCCATACATCAATAGGGAAGAGAGATGAATAGAAACTTCTCTAAAGACAACAGATGAATGGCCAGCAAACACATGAAAAAAATGCTCATCACCCCTAATTATTAGAGAAATGCAAATTAAAATCACCCTGAGATATTATGTAACCCCAGCAAGAATGACCTATATCACAAAATCTCAAAACTGCAGATGTGGAGACAAAGGAACACTTTTACACTGCTGGTGGGACTGCAAACTAATACAATCTTTTCGGAAGGAGGTATAGAGAAACCTCAAAGAATTCAACCTATACTTCCTGTTTGGCCCTGCAATCCCATTACTGGGCATCTATCCAGAAGGAAAAAATAAAAACTAAAAAAATAACTTTGATTATACAGACACTTGTACTAGGCTGTTTATCATAGCCCAATGTATAATTGCTAAAATGTAAAAATAGCCTAAATGTCCTTCAACCCAGGAATGGAGTGGCAAGCTGTGATATATATATATACCATAGAATATTATTCAACTATTAAAAAAATGGAGATTTTGCAGCATTGTACTAACCTGGATGGAGGTGGAACACATTATCCTTAGTGAAGCATCACAGGAATGGAGAAGAATGAATCCTATGTATTCAACTTTGATATGCAGACAATTAATGACACAGTGGGGCATGAGAGAAGGGGAGACCAGACAGAGAATGAGGGAGGGGGTAAAGGAAAGGAAAAGAAAAAAAAAAGAAAATAGTGACTAATTCTCACATAAATTGAATTTAATTTTGACCAAAATACATTACTTAAACATTAATTTTTAATTCAACTTGTTAATATGTTGTTTAGGATATTGCATCTTCATCTATAAGTGAAATATGTTTGTAATTTCCCCTTTATAATAATATATTTTCTCCAATTTTAATAACAAGTGTATCCAGATTAAATAGAATGATTTTGAATACATGTAATGCCTTCTGGCTGAAGCAAACTGGTTGTAATACATTGGGTGAAGTCCATAGTGCAAGTTAGCCAAGTTTGCTCCCATTTGGAGCAAAGTAAGCTAAAGAAGGTTCTAAATCTTGAGTATGCTTACATACTGTGGCCAAAGAGGATTTGGTTAACCTGTAGCCTGAGGTTTGGTGACAGCTTGCCTGTCCAGTCACATCTCCAAAAGTAAACAGTGGGGCTACTTGGGTCCAAGATGACAGGTTCTTGTCAGTTATTTAGGGGGATAGCTCACCTGACCCTACATAATATGGGGGCCTGGGTTGTAGGTATAATTAACAATCAGAAGCTAACTTAGGTTGGGTTACATTTAAAAGATGATGCATGACCGTCTAACATGCTTAGTAAAGTAGGGAGCAAGGGGAGCTGCTGGTATGGTTTCTTATTGGGCATGGGGCTCCTGAGCTCTGGATTAAAAGACTTAAACAGTAGGTCCCTAAACAGTGGGTTATTTGGCCAGTGACCCCACTGGGCTCAGGGGAATCTTGGGCAGGCAAACTAATTGAATTAAAAACTGAGTCACTTGAGACTTGCACATGTAGAGTTAGAGTTTCCAAGACTGTTTCTATCATCAGACTCAGGCCTTTGGTTTTTGCACCTGGATTGAAATTGGGTTACACGTTCAAGGTGTTGGATATACCCAGCAATCTCCCTCAAGGTACTTGTGACAAGCCTCTGGTCTTTTTAGAGTGATGTATTTGGTATTATTAAGGGTAAAGGCACTGCTCTGTAATATGTATTGAAAATGAGTGATTCCACATCCATGCTGTACATAGTTGGAGTAGCTGCTCATCAGGCCACTAGGATCTTCTGTAATGGGCTGCGTGGTATGGTCCTATAACTTGTATAGTTCAGTGTAGAAAACCAAGACTATAGTATTCTTTTCCCAGGTTATAATAGTTAAGACCTTTCCCTTCCTATTAAGTAATATAAAATAAGAGGGGGAGGAAGCAGGTTTAAGGTGAAGAAGACATGTACCTATAGGAAGTAGATTAACATTTTTAACACTCTTAGCTTGAGTGAGTCTTCTCCTGGGACTGCCTTCCAGAGGGTTCTGCTGTCCCACGTGGTTTTCTACACCCAGGAGTGGTGGATCCATGGAATCGACTCTCCCAGCAGTCAGGGTAGTGATGATGACAGTGAAAGGTCCTTTTCACCTCAGGATGAGTCCTTCTTTCTGGAATGAGTTGATGTACACTTGATCTCTAGGCTGGAAGTCACTTTCGGGGTCCTAGTTAGTTCCTCTGGGATCCTAGTAAATGTCTTGAATCTGTGATTACATGTCTTTCTGAATCTGGATGAAGGACTGGAGATATTTTAAAAGAGTATGGTTAGTTATTCCTGCTAATTGAGATTCATGTATGTGGGGAAGCAGGGGGGAAGGCCTCCCATATATGTTTTCATATGGAGTAAAACCAGTCCTATACGGGGTACGTCTTACTCTAAGGGTGGTTAGGGCAGGGGCTCTGTCCTCTGTCCACTGCCCACCAATCTCATCAATGAATTTTTTTAGTTTCTTTTTGGGTCCAGTTCATTTTTTCTACTTATTCCAAAATCTGTGACCAGTAGGCACAATGGAGGTTCCACTATATTCCTAGGGCTTTACTGATTGCTCGGTTCAAGGCAGAAATCAACGCTGGCCCATTATCTGAGCCAATTGAAAAAGGTAGTCCATACCTAGGGATTATCTCATTTGGAAGCATTTTTGTAGTAGTTAAAGCACTTTCATTTGGGGTCGGGAAAGCTTCTACCCACCTTGAGAAGGTGTCCACTAGCACCAGGAGATATTTATATCCTTTCCTGGCAGGATGGAGTTCAGTAAGGTTAATTTCCCAACTGTCTTCTGGCACATGCCCCCTGGGGCGTATTCCCGCAGGAAGCCTTGTTCCTACCTTGGCATTAACCTTTTCACAAGCAATGGATTGGGCTGCTGTGGATAGGGTTGCTTTTGAAAGACCTTTAAATGCGTATCTGGTTTTCAGTAGCTCTTCCATCTCCTAGATGGGTGGTTGTGTGTATTTGCTGGACTAGGTTTCTTCCCACCGATTCTGGTAAATATAACTGGCCTCCTGTCAGTTGTGGCCATTTGCTAGTGGTTTCTGTTGCCCCCAGGCTGCTAGCATGTCTTCTTTCTTTTTGTGAATAGTGAGGTGTGGTGATGAGACTAGGATCTGGAAACGACACTCCGGTGACTGGTAGTAATTTTTGAGCTGTTGCTGTTTCATTTAGGAAATAAAGGGGTTTCAGCAGTATCAGAGCCACTTCTCAGGAGGTTTTGTTTGCCAGGTGCTTGCCTGTGTTCACTGGGGTGTTACATTTATATGGTCTTGGCAATGAATGATAGCAACCTTTTTTGTAAACCAGAAAATGTTTACTAGCACCAGAACTTCAGTTTTATTTTTAATAGTCTTATGGGTTGATGTCAGTAAGCCTCTCTCTCTATTTTTCCTGTGGTGTGTGCCGTGTCAAAGGCATATAGGCTGTCAGTGTAAATGTTCATGACTTTGTCTTTTCCCCACCTTAGAGACTGTGTGACAGTAATCAGTTCTGCTTTTTGTGCTGAGCTGTTACTGAGAAGTGCCTGTGCCCATAGTACCTCATTTTGTGTGGTGACTGCCACTATTATTTTCTGGGAGCCTTCCCATATATAGCTGCTGCATATACTGTGAAAACTATGAGCTCAGCATTTGAAAACGGTGTGTCTCACAAGTTGGTGCACCAGTGCTGGGAGTAGTCTAGGACATCTTCACAGTTGTGCACCTGCTCTGTTAAGTCATCATCTGGCATCAGTGTAGTAGGATTCAGGTTTTTGGTCTCAGTAAACTGCAGTCATGGGTGGTCAAGTAATAGGCCTTGGTATTGGGTAAGCCTGGTATTTGACATCTGGTGACCTGCAGCCCTTCAGAGCAGTGTTTCCATGGTATGAGGAGCTGTTAAAATTAAGTCCTGTCCCAGGGTTAATTTGTCCACCTCTCACACAAGTAGGACTGTGGATTTGATGACGCTCAGACAGCCTGGTCTCCCAGAGGCTACCTGGTCTCAGCATTTAGACAAATAAGCCACGGTCCAATTCCATGGCCCGAGAGTCTGGGTCAGCACACCTTTTGCCATACCTCTTGTTTCATGTGTAAACAGGTGGGACGGCTTGGTGATGTCTAGCAAAGCCAAACCTGGAGCTGTTACAAGGGCTTGTTTCAAAGCTTTAAAGGCCTGGTCTTCCTGGCCTGTCCACTTCAGGGGTCCATCCCCAGCAGTAGCAACACACAGGAGTTTTGCAATCTGAGCAAACCCACAGATACACAGCCAGCAGTAACCCACTGCCCCCAGGAATTCCCGGACTTGTGGTTTGGTTGTAGGAGTTGGAGTTTTCAGGATCGCTAGTTTTCTTTCTCCAGTCAGCACCCATTGGCCTTTGGACAACATGGACCCAGGGTATGTCACCTCTGTCAAGCAGAGCTGCACTTTCTTTTTCAACACTATGTAACCTAGATCTTGGAGGTACTGGAGAAGGTCCTGGGTCATTCTAAGCAGTCTTCATAATTTGTAGAAGACAGCAGGATGTCATCAACATACTTCAAGAGAGCACAGTTCATATACCTGTCTTTGAAGATTTTCAGGTGTTTTCCCAAGGCCTCTCAAGAGAGAGTGGGAGAGTTTTTGAAACCCTGGGGGAGCCTTGTCCAGGTCAGTTGACTGGTCATTTCGGACTCTGTCCATTCTGATGGTTGACTGGGGCCTGTGGGATGGAGCAGAAGGCATCCTTCAGGTCTAGGACCGTAAACACCTGGAATTCTGATGGGAGGAGACTCAAGAGAGTGTACGGGTTTGGAACTGTCAGGTGAATGGTTTCCATCTGCCTTGCTTACCTCCTGGAGATCTTGCACTGGCTGGAGCTCTGACATCCTCACCTTCTTGAGAGGAAGGACTGCTGTGTTTTAGGACAATTGGCAGGGGGTTAAGATTTCAGCTTCTAGTAGAAGTTGGACATAGAGTTGTTGTTGGGCTTACTGGCTCATCAGGTACTGCCCGACCAAAACCAGGGAGTCTCCAGCAAGGAGCTGGACTACAACTAGGTGGTGGTGGCTAGCCAGTCCAGGGGCAGTTTGATTCTTCCCACACTTAGAGGAAGTCTTTTTGTAGTTGAGTCAACAGTGTGGGGGCTGCTGGTTTTGCTTTTACCTCTCCTCCAGGATCACTGAGGAGAAGGTACTCCAGATAAATTTGTGGAAAGATGTAACTGGTAGACTTGGGGCCCAGGAACCAGAGCAGGGGTGAGGCCCAGGACCATTTCATCTCCTTGAAGGGACAATGAAATGGTGGCCCATAGTTTCTGGAGCAAGTCTCTGCCCAAGAGAGGATAAGGGCAATCTGGGATTACCTGGAAAGTGTGGGTCACTTGCTTCCATCCAAAGTCCACAATCTGATGTTGGGTGACTGGACATATCTGAGTGACCCCAGTAGGTCCCTGGATGGGGATCTTTTCTTCAAATAAGAGTCCCAATGGTGATTGTAAAACAGATCACTCCACCCTCTTGTCTATCAGGAATTGGATATGGCATCCCTCAACTGTGGTGGTACCATGGGCTCTTGGGGGCCTAGTGGGAAACAGCCCCTGCCCCATCAGTCAGAATTGTTATTCTTTTCATTTGATAGTGCCAAGGCCTTATTGGGTCTGCACTCAGGGCAGTCTTTTCTCCAGTGGCCCTTTCCTTACAGTATGCACATTGGTAAGATAAGAAAAAAACTTAAGATATTTAAAATTTAGCTTCATATACTCACTACAGAATTATATCTTCAAATTATTTTGTAAACAACATTAATTGTTTTTTGGAGGCTAAAAAAGATTTACAATAAAAATGCATTTTACAAAAGTAATTTTGTCTAATGACATTTAGAATTGGAATTTTCTTTTATCATAGACAATTAACAGTCCTTATATAGTCCATAAAACCAACAGTTCCAGAAAAAAAGCTCTAAACTTCACAGTGCACACCAAGAAAAATCAGATTTTAAAGTGTTCTGAAAAGGAATCTCATTCAAAGAAATAATATGGAATATATTAAAGGCTTACTTCTATTGGTAACAAAACAACATTAAAAATTATAGAAAACATTCTTATAACTCTAAAACAGGCCAATAAGGACCACTTCATGAACCATGGAACAAGAAAATTATATAATAGCTATAGCATGAGTAACATGCAAGTAAAACTAGAAAATTTTCATGGTGAGATTCTGAGCCAAAAATAATAATATTTTATTTATTTATTTTTTTTGTTTTAAAAAATGGGATTTATGTTTTATGAAATGATATTATTTCTGTTCATGAGCAACGAGTTTTTCATTCTTATTTTAAGTGAACTAAGAGAGATTAAACATTTCTTATTTTTAATTTTTTTATTATTAAATGATAGCTGTATATATTAATGCAAACATGGGGTACAGTGTAGTGTTTTCATATGCGATTTGAAATATTTTCATCAAACTGGTTAACATAGACTTTGGTTCATTTACTTAGTTATTGTGTTAAAACATTTATACTCTAGTTCTAGAAAAGTTCACTTGTATCCTTGTTAAAGAGACCATATAGGTGATCTTTCCAGTCACCCTCCCACCATCCATCCGCCCTTCTCCCCTCCCCTCCTTCACCCCCTCCCCATATTCTTAGGCTAGAATTAGGTTGTAGCTTTCATTTGAGATCTATAAATTAGTTTCAAAAGGGCTGTGTACATTGGATACTTTTTCTTCCATTCTTGTGATACTTTGCTAAGAAGAACATTTTCAAGTTCCATCCATGTAAACATGAAGTAGGTAAAGTGTCCATCTTTCTTTAGGGCTGTATAGTATTCCATGGTGTACATATACCACAGTTTGTTGATCCATTCATGGATCGATGGGCATTTGGGCTTCTTCCATGACCTGGCAATTATGAATTGGGCTGCAATAAACATTCTGATACAAATATCTTTATTGTAATGTGATTTTTGATCTTCTGGGTATATACCTAATAAAGGAATTGTAGGATCAAATGGCAGGTCAATTTCTAGTTCTCTAACTGTTCTCCAGATGTCTTTCCAAAAGGAACGTATTAGTTTGCATTCCCACCAGCAGTGTAGAAGTGTTCCCTTTTCTCCACATCCACGCCAGCAACTCTGGTTTTAGGATTTTGTGATATGGGCTAATGTTACTTGAATAAGGTGATATCACAAGGTAGTTTTGATTTGCATTTCTCTAATGATTAAAAATGGTGAGCATTTTTTCATATATCTATAGGCTGTATGCCTATCTTCTTTGGTGAAATTTCTCTTCAAGTCCTTTGCCCATCCTGCGATGGGATCACGTGGTTTTTTTTTTGTTGTGGTTGTTAATGAGTTTGAGTTCTCTATGGATTCTGGTTATTGAATCTTTGTCGGAGACATAGCCTGCAAATATTTTCTCCCACTCTGAGGGCTGTCTGCATGCTCTACTTAGTGTATTCTTGGCTGTGCAGAAGCTCTTTAGTTTGATCAGGTGCCAATAGTGTATTTTTGATGTTCTTTCAATTGCCTGTGGGGTCCATCTCATAAAAAATTCACCCAGGCCGATTTCTTCAAGTGTTTTCTCTCCACTTTCTTCTAGTATTTTTATGGTTTCATGTTTTAAGTTTAAGTCCTTAATCCAATGAGAATCTATCTTAGTTAATGGTGAAAGGTGTGGATCCAGTTTCAGTCTTCTACAGGTC
>NW_003852695.1:701103-702197 GCF_000181295.1 Otolemur garnettii
GGCTAAGTTTTGGGAGATGGTGTGCTTCCAAGTATTGGTCGATTTCTTTCAGATTTTCATATTTCTGGGAATAAAGTTTCTTGTAATATTCATTGAGGATTTTTTGAATTTCTAGGGGATCTGTTGTTATTTCATCTTTACCATTTCTGATTGATGAGATTAGAGATTTTACTTTTTCTTCTTGGTTAGGTTGGCCAAAGGTTTATCTATTTTATGAACCTTTTCACAAAAACAACTTTTTGATTTATTGATCTGTTCTATAATCCTTTTGTTTTCTATTTCATTTAATTCTGCTCTATTTTTGGTTATTTCTTTTTTTCTGCTGGGTTTGGGATTGGACTGTTCTTCCTTTTCCAGTTGTCTGGAGATGTCCCATTATGTTGTTAACTTCCTCTCTTTCCGTTCTCTTGAGGAATGTTTGCAGAGCTATACATTTCCTTCTTAGGACTGTCTTTGCAGTATCCTAGAGGTTCTGACAGCTTGTGTCTTCATTGTCATTTTGTTCTAAAAATTTGGTAATTTCCTTCTTGATCTCATATCTGACCCATTTGTCCTTCAGCATAAGGTTATTTAGCTTCCTTGTTTTTGTATGAGACTGCAGATTCCTGTTGTTACTGAGTTCAACTTTTATTCCATGATAATCTGAGAAAATGCATGAAATAATCTCTATTCTTTTACATTTACTTAGGTTAGACTTATGGCCTAAGATGTGATTGATTTTGAAGTATGTTCCATGGACTGAAAAGTAAAATGTGTATTCAGATTTATTTTGATGAAATGTTCTGTAGATGTCGGTTACATCCAAAAGATGAATAGTTAAATTTAAATCTAAAAATTTTTTTGCTGTGCTTATTATTGGAGGATCGATCCAACACTGCCAAAGGAGTGTTAAAATCTCCGACTATGATTGAGCTGGGAGAGATCAAGTTGCTCATGCCTGTTAGAGTATCTCTTATAAATTGAGGTGTATTCTGGTTGGGTGCATAAATATTGATAATTGAAATCTCATCATCTTGGGTATTACCCTTGACAAATATAAAATGGCCATCCTTATCTTTGCTTATTTTTGTTGGTTTAAACCCTAATGTATGTGC
>NW_003852695.1:702217-709258 GCF_000181295.1 Otolemur garnettii
CTTCACCCTGAGTCTGTATTTATATTTATCTTTTAAAGTAATATGTGTTGAGGGATCACTTCTGAGGTTTATCTTACAGGGGTACAAGTGAATCTTTCTAAGAGTAGAATGTGAACGTTTTAAAACAATAACTGAGAAAATGACATGAAGGCTGTGTTGATCAGTTTGATGGAGGTATTTCAGATTGCATGTGAGAACCCCACACTGTACCCCAGAAGTGCATTAATGTACATAGTTACCATTCAATTAAAAAAAAAAAAGTAATATGTGTTTCTTGGACACAACATATATCTGGTCTGAGTTTCTGTATCCAATCAGCCAATCTGTGCCTCTTTAAAGGGCAGTTTAGGCCATTCACATTGATAGAAATTATTGAAAGACCTGGTGTGATATTGGTCCTCGAGTTGCTTGAAAGTCCAGTAGAGATTTTTAATCCTTTCACCACTGTGGAAGTTGGAATTTGATCAGAGGTTTCTGGGTGGGTTTACTTTTGTAGTGGGGGATTGCAATGGTCATCATGGAGGATAGGTTTGAGAATTTCCTGCAGAGCTGGTTTAGTTTTGGCAAATTTCTTCAACACGTTGATGTCATTAAAGTATTTAATTTCTGCATCATAGATGAAACTCAGTTTAGCTGGATATAGGATCCTGGGTTGGAAGTTGTTTTGTTTTAGGAGACTAAAAGTTGCTGACCATCCTCTTCTAGCCTGAGAGGCTTCAGCAGGAAGATCTGCAGTCATTCTAATACTCTTTCCTTTATAGGTTTTTGTTTTGTTGTGTCTAACTGCTTTTAGAATTTTCTCTTTCATCTTAACTTTAGTGAAGTTAATTATGATGTGCCTGGGGGATGTCTTGTTCAGGTTGAGTCATGCTGGGGTTCTGAAACTATCTTCTATCTGAATTTCAGAATCTCTTGGCATGTCTGGAAAATTCTCTTTCAAAATTTCATGAAGAAGAACCTCTGTGTTTTGTGAGGCAGCTTCATCACTTTCAGGGATTCCTATAAGGCAAATATTAGTTTTCTTCGAATTATCACAGAGCTCTCTGAGGGAAAGATCTGTTCTTGCTTTCCATTTCTTTTCATCCTTGTGCTCTTGGGCTTGTTCAAAAGCTTTATCTTCAAAGTCAGAGATCCTTTCTTCAGTTGGTTCCACTCTGTTACAAAGAGATTCCACCGTGTTATTTAAATCTTTGAGGGCTACAAACTCTTGCCTCAAAGTTTCAAAATCTTTGATATTTTTATCTTTGAAATCATTAAATTCCTGAGTCATCTTTTGAATAATTTCTTGGGGCATCCTTTGAATAATTTCTTGGGACATCTTTTGAATAATTTCTTGAGACATTTTTTGAATAATTTCTTTCCTTTCTTCCATTCTATTAATCTTATTTACTATCCACATTCTGAACTCGATTTCTGTCATCTTGGCCATCTCTTTATGGGTTGGGTCTTCAGATGCCTCTACCACATTCTTCCTTGGGGGGGTTGATCTACTCTGGTTATTCATACTACCAGAGTTTTTCTGCTGATTCTGCCCCATGCTGGATTTACCCCGTTTGGCTAGGTTAGTAGGTAAGAGGAAATTGGGTTGAGGGCTCCAGGAGTAGTATTTCTTCTAGTATTTCCTTCTAAGGTTCCATTAGTTATTATGTGTTCTAAGTGAGATATAACATAATTCTTCAACACACATTGTGGCCAAGAAGCCAAAAGTTTAGACATACCTAGAACGGAATTCAGAATTGATGGAAATTTCAAGATTAGCTGATACTTTCCATGATCAGCATAATAAGTGCATGAATGGAATATAGTACTGGACACAGTGCCTCACCAGATTTCAAGAGGGAAATGTCACCGAGACAACTCCCATCTAGAAATAGCCTATTTAAGAGAAAGAAGAAAAACATGACCTTTGGGCAAAGGCTGAGACTGGTGTCTGTATCTTTTCCTGTAGAGCTTTGCCAAGGATGCATATAATGCTATGGTCTGAGAACCTGGGGGCCTGTGTGTCTCTATCTTGTTTTTGGCTGGTAACTGTTCTACCTTAGAAAATCAGTTACTCTGGTTTATGATCTCGGCTGTGGAGAAATATCAGTGATTAAGTCACCCTTCCCCTCACTGGTGATGGCTGGGAAAGGAAAACCACACCTCTCCTCAGCCACACCCCCAGGGTATCGCTTTAGAGAGTTCTCAGGTGATTGGCTCAGTTCAAATGATCTAAGTCAAGTGCCCCAGTCAACACAAGTCTCAAGTGTGAAAGTTCAAGAGGTCTCTAATAACTGTACAGCAGAGGTCTTCTGGTAGCTCAGGGTTGAGTCGCTCCAGTGTTCTGTGGAGTCAGAAGGACCTACCCAGCAAATAAAATATTCTAGGGAGGTTGATGCCTCCTACCCCACCTTGTACCTTCATCACACCCAGTCACTGGAGACCCCACAGGGCTGTGACCCAGTTGCCCAATAAGCGAGTGTGGCAGGGCTTTGTGTTTGCCAGAATCAAAGTAGAGCCAAAGCCAGCTCCACTCAGTTACTGCTCTTTGACCCCCACCAGCAAAAGAAGTTGAGGCTTGACTGTCTCAGGCACTCAGTGACAGCTGGAGATGGATTCACCTGAAGACAATTTAGGCCTGAGAAAATCCAGAGAGCATCAGAGATTCTCCCTTGACCACCTGTTCATTTGCCCAAATCAAGAGATCCAAACCTATTGACCCGATCAGTACCCACTCTCTGGTTGGAAGGATCACAAGGTCTCCAGCAACTAAGTAATAGGAGTCTACTGGTGGTCCAAGTGTGGCTCGCTCTGATGCTCTGAGGAGTCAGAAAGGCCCATTTAGTAGACGATTTGGAGTAAGGAAGCTGATGTCTCTTTCCCCTCCTTACTCATCCTTTGCCACTGGACTCTGGTAACATCAGACTCTGTTAACCCCACTACCAGTTTCTGTTAACCTGGACTCTGTAACCCAGTCCTGTCCAATAGTTAGTGAGTCAGGGTTTTGTGCCTCCCAGAGTCCAGATAAAGTCAATGAGTCCATCAGGGTTTTGTGCCTACCAGAGTCCAAGTAATGTCAATGCTTTCTCCACTTGTTAACCACTCTTTGTCCCCAGCTAGCAGAGATAATTGAAGCCTATCTGCCATGGGCACTCAATGGGAGCTGGAGAATAGTCCGCTTGGTCTCAATCTAGACCTGAAATTTGTTTTCTTAAAGTTGTGGTTTGCCTCAGTGGGGAAGACGTGCATTTATCTATCTCTTTCCTCTGCTCGGCTCCCCACCTTCAGCTTTGTTGGGTTCTTATGGTGGTTGTCTCTCCTCCTGAACTGAAGTTTATTGAAAGCTAGCTCCAGTCAGCTCTCTTCCCCTGTTCCTCCAAAGTCTTATTGGGTGTGAAAATTGTAGTTAGGGAGTATAGCCAATCTGAGGTTTTAGCAAATTATAAAACACATTGAAACGAAGCAGACAAATAAACAAACTAAAATGCTACCAGACACGCAAGCACACCAATGCCCAGACACGCAGAAACAAGTAAACAAACAGACAAAAAAGAAAACAAAACAAAGGACCAACCAACCAACAAACAGACAAAAAAAAAGGTAGTAGTAATAAAAGATAACCACAGAAATATTGTTCGTAAAATGGTAGAGAAAACAAATAGTAAAACAAACAAACAAAGAAGAAAGAAAATAAAAATAAAAAAAATTTTTAAAAAAGGAGGGCACCACTAAGAAAAATACTGTTCTTTTGAATATATACAAACAAATACCTTTATAAATGCGGTGGGGTTCCAGTTTAAAGGAAATATAATTATGCTGCAATATACTTTCTAGACAGCAGGTGGCCTGTGAGTTGTCCCCACGCTGAAACCTAAAAGAAAGAAAAAAAAAAAAAAGAGAGAATCTTTGCTGGCAGCTTTGCGACTGTCTTGCCTCAGCCTCCCAAGTAGTTGGGACTACAGGCACCAGCCACAATGCCCAGTATTTTTTGTTGCAGTTGTCATTGTTGTTTAGTTGCCCAGGGCTGGGTTTGAACCTGCCAATCTAGGTATATGTGGCTGGCACTATAACCACTGTGCTGCAGTTGCCAAGCCTAGGCCTATTTTCAATAGTAACTCTCAAGCAACCAGAAACTGCATTAATCCAGAAGTTATCAATCCCTAGGAGTGCTGAACAATGGGGAAACTACTGCACCCACATTCACACAAATACAATTACTTCCTCTGTAATTATCTTACACTTAAGTTTCTTTTTAGAGTAATATATTTTTATATTTCACTCCATATAATAAATACTAAATGTTTATGTTTATTTTGTAGGTTCAGAGAGGCCACATTCTAAAAGATAAATGTAGGGTAAAATTTTGTAGTAATTTAGGATTCAGAAATGTATGGCTTTTGATTATACTCCTAAATAATCTTCAACACAAGCATCACAATAACCTTATGCAAACAACAAAAATTTTAAAAGTACAAAAATACAACCTTGAAAAATAATATTCTCCAAATAAATTGAAGTTTAAAGCCACACTAGAAATCACAGCCACACATTTCTAATCACTAGAAATGTTATTCCATTAAGTTATTCAATAGTATACTGTGAAACATTTTTATTGATCCTTGGGATGTGGCTAAGAACTAATGCCAACTGGGTTATCACAAGTTTGACCAAGTATGTCCAGGCTGACATCTGGGCCACACATTTACCCTTCTCATCTCCTACTTGTTTCCATGATTTGCCTCTTAATGTGACAAAAGACAGACTTCGTTACCCAACTCTCTGCCCTCAGTAAGACCATGATCCCTAAACCAATTTTCTACTCTTGAGCACACCTGACATAGGGACCTTTCGTAAAGGCCAGATTATCAAGTTGAATTTGCTTTTTTATCCAACTAAGTTACTTACACCATTGAGGGCTGTCCTAATGAGAAAACATGAGAAAACCACTCTTTTTCTCACATAGTCATATTTAGAGAAGTGATTGATTACTCATTTCCCAACTGGAAAGGCAAAAGTTGAATATTTTGCCAATGAGAAAATCTCACCAAATAAGGTATTACCGTAATTGGTGCAGGCAGAATGGGGGATCAAAGACCCCACTCTTGGCAGAGGAGGGCATCCCCAGAGAAAGATAAAATTAAAAGGCAAGCTGAAGGAATCAGAACAAAGAAAAGTCAGCTAGTTTACCTTTAAGTGAGTCATTGCTAAATTTCTTATCTGGGCAAGTTTCAGGCCTTTTCTGAAACCCTGGCCTATTTGGGATATAGCTTACACCAATACTCTGCTGATCCTGAACACTCTCAGGAGGATAATGGTGATAAAAGAGATTATGACAAGACCTAGAAAAGATACACCTTCTGGGTTCTTTCCTGCCCATTAAACAGACAAAGTAGATACCCATTGTGGAGATTTGCATTTGGCTGGGGCAGAGACCAAGGGAACAGCTCCAGCCCTAATATATGGGCAGGAAAGTTTAATATCCCTTATTGAAGAGAAAAATACTCTGTGGTGGTGATGAGAAGAAAATGCCTCTCTCCCACTGATTCCTTAGAGGATATCCACACCAGTGGTGTTTTACTCCACAGAGGACTAGCAGATCTTAACACTTCCCTAAGAATCTATCTATATATATATCTTTAGACAGGAGTCTTCCCCATACAATGCTCAAGTTTCAGATGCTCAAGTTCCAAAACTGCTTAAATCCTTAAAGTTAATAATAATAACAATAGGAACTGATATGTGCACTCAGAGAAACTGCTGATGTCTTTGTTCCCACCCTCAGCTTACCACCTGGGCAGATAGATTTCAATAAAAGCTGAGTGGAAAAAATTTCCTCAGGCCACTCACCAGAGCCCATGAACAGTCAGGGATTCCTTGAGCTCCCACCTTTGAAAATTCTATTCTGTGTCTTGTGTCTTTCTCTTTATGGTCATTCCTAACTTTATATTTCTTCCTTCGGTAGCACCAGTTCTATAGGTCTTAGAAATCTCTGCCCCCAGAGTGGGTCCCCGACAATTGGCACTTACATCAACCTGCTTCTTGGTTTACTCTTTTTAAGACCAACCTTCCAAACATCATTTAGTTCTCCCTTCCTCGGTTCTGGACCCTTTTGGGAACCTCCATGTCATCAGTCTGACCAGGACACCCATTTTATATCAAATGTCACATAATAGTAAGCACTGGGGAATGGTATTACCTGGGCCTTTCACCTTCCAAACCAGAAAATTCTAGAAGCTAAGACATAATGTACAAGCTGACAGAGAAATCCATAATTCAGGATCATGTTTTTACATTCGTATTCATTCTAGGTTTTGCTGACTATTCTGTTTGGTGGCAACTTACATACACTCTTTCTGGGGGATGGTAGAATACACCGAGAAAAACTACAGGAAGGTAGACACAATTTAAATTTCCTTAAAAGAAAGGAGATGGGATCTGATAATCCCACAGGAACTCTTTGAAGTTTCTCACATTCATATGCATCCCTGGGTTAACCCCCACTCCCTGCCCCCTTATTGTGTTAAAACCACAGTAGAAAATCATGTCCTATTGTAGGAAAACTCCTATTTAGTAGTCTTATTAGTGGGCATAAACTCAACAAGAAAGCAAAAAACCATCAGAGAGCAAAGCGGTTGAGTGAGGAAACTAAGAAAGAAATATTGAAAAGACGCCCCTTATAGAATTTTAATTTTACAAAATGTGGCTTCACCTAATTGGGAGAGATTGACCTTCACTGTTACTTCTGTACTGAAAAAAACGGAGGCTGGCCAAATGATCCTTGACTGGAATTAGAGGGCTAGGCCAAGAACATAGGAGAAGAAAAACTGACATGTCAGAAAGCCTAGGAAGAGGCAGAATGAGTTAATTTGAAGAGTTAGAAAGGGCTTTGAAAAGCTTTTTTTTTTTTATTGAATGGTAACCGTGTACATTGATGCACTTTGGGGGTACAGTGTGGTGTTTTCACACACAATCCATGACATTTCCATCAAACTGGTTAACGTAGCCTTCATGTAACTTTCTTAGTTATTATGTCAAAACATTCATATTCTACTCATAGAAAGA
>NW_003852695.1:713577-720794 GCF_000181295.1 Otolemur garnettii
AGGCGAATATTAGTTTTCTTCAAATTATCCAAGAGTTCTCTGAGAGTGAGATCCGTTTTTACTCTCCATTTCTTTTGATCTTTGTGTTCCTGGGCTTCTTCAAAAGCTTTGTCTTCAGAATCAGAGATCCTTTCTACTGCATGTTCCACTCTGTTACGGAGGGATTCCACTGTGTCTTTCAGATCCTTGAGGGCTGCAACCTCTTGTCTCAGTGTTTCAAAATCTTTGATCATTTTATCTTTGAAATCGTTGAGCTCTTGATATATCTTTTGAATGACTTCTTGAGATATCTTTTGGGTAATTTCTTGAGAGATGTTTTGAATAACTTCTTGAGAGATTTTTTGAATCATTTCTTGAACTTCTTCCTTCCTTTCTTCCATTCTGTTAATCTTATTTGCTATCCACGTTCTGAACTTGATTTCTGACATTTCAGCCATTTGCTTGTGGATGGGGTCTTCAATTACGTCTGCCCCATTTTTCCTTGGGGTAGTTGATCTATTCTGGTTATTCGAGTTGCCAGAGTTTTACCGCTGGTTCTGCCCCATTCTGAGTTTATCTTGTTTGGAGGCCTTATCAGAAGTGTTCAGTTGGTGGCCTCTTCTAGTTGCCCAGCAAGAGAGAGGCAGCGCGTGTCTGTTGTCTACTCCCAGTTCTCAGGTGCTGGGTCAACTGGGGTGCAGTGGAACGGCAGCAGCTGCATGGGAGTGTGCGTGGCCAGATAAGACCTCGTTCAGCCTACTGGGGAAACCAGTAGGCAGGAGACTGGCAGTAGCTGGATCAGTCCTAGTTCAGTACCCTGGAGCAGTCGGGGGGTAGGAGAATGGCAGTGGTAGTGTAGGGTACACAAGCGATCAGATCAGTCTTATTTTGGCCCCACCAGAGTAGCTGGGGGGAGTGGAGGACTCCTTCACCGTGGCCTGTTGGACGTGCACAGCACTAGCAAGCCTGTCTATTTTCTCCCAGCCTGGGAGCCAGAGTGGGGAACTCCTCCACCTCCGTCTGTGGGACACATGTGGCTCTAATAGACAGTTCTTGGCCCGCCCAGAGCACTAGACTCCTCCACCGCCTCCTGCAGGGTGCGCATGGCTCTAGCAAGCAATTCTGGGCCCACCCAGCACAGGTGCCTGGAGCAAGGAACTCCTCTGCTGGCCCCCGTGGGGTGTGAGTGTCTCTAGAAGGCTGTTTGGGGTCTGCCTGGAACAGAGGACTCCTCTGCCACTGCCCGTAGGACAACCGTGGAGCACACGGCTCTAGCAAGCAGTTCTGGGCCCACCCAGAGTGGGGGACTTGTCTGCAGCCACCTGAGGGGGTGCGCTAGGCTCTAGCAAGTACTTCTGTGGCTACCCAGAGCAGGAGAACTCCACTCCAGCTACCTGCCACCCGCAGGAAACTTGCAGCTCTAGCAACCAGTTCTGGACCTGCCCAGAGCCCTGGGGCGGGGTTTTTCTCTGCTACCCATGGGGTGCGAGGCTCTAGCAAGCAGTTCTAGGCCCTCCCGGAGTGGGGGACTCACCTGCTGCCACTGGCGGTGGTGCGCTAAGCTCTAGCAAGTACATCTGTGGCTGCCCGGAGCAGGGGAATTCTACTCCGGCGACCCGTCGCCCGCAGGAAGCTTGCAACTCTAGCAATCAGTTCTGGACCTGCCCAGAGCCCTGGGGCGGGGTTCTTCTCTGCCGCCCGTGGGGTGCGCTGCTCTAGCAAGCAGTTCTAGGCCCTCCAAGAGTGGGGAACTCGTCCGCTGCCACCGGCGGGGGTGCGCTAAGCTCTAGAAGTACTTCTGTGGCTGCCCAGCACAGGGGGCTTCTCTGCGGCCGCCCGCCACCTGGGGAAGGGGGGCAGGTGTAGTAAGCAGTTCTGGGGCCCGCTTTGTACCTGTATTTTATGTTCTTAAATGATCTTCCTTGGATTTATAGCTTGCCGAACTTCTTTCTGGGCTCAGCTCCCTGTCTTTGGCTTCATAGATTCTGATTCCCAACCAGTTTTTCTTCCTTTGCTCAGGAGCCTCTGACCAGGGTTGCTACCAGTCAGCCATCTTCCCAGAATCCCCTTCGAAAAGCTTTCATGCATTCTTGAGAATAGGAAATGCCAAGCTCAGGTCCAGGGTGGGACACACGATCACACAAATTTTGGAAAAGACCTAATTTATCATGTTTAGCTGAAAATCCTTCTCTGTGTAACAGAAAGCAAAAGCAAAAGAGCAATTGTAAACTGCTTGGCGTGATGTTAAAGGTATAGCCCATCACAAAGCTAGAACACTATGCTTAAACAGTAAGACTTTTGTGACTACTCAAAATAAAGGCTATAAATAGACCAGAATAATCACTAAATAAATAATTACAACCCCTAACAGCAGCAACAAAGAATGGGGAATAATCTGATTTCTAGAGATACCATATTATACTATTCCAAATAGCCACTTTCAATAGTAAAAATTGACTTATACACACACACACATACACAAAACAAATATGTGGCATTTAAAGGAAAGAAAAAAATAAAAGATAGCTTCTTGAGGAACCACAGACATTGTACTTACTAAACAAAGTTTAAATTACTGTTGTAAGCATGTTCAAAGAGCTAAGGAAAGCTATTGAAAAAAATAAAGAAAATGAGTAGAACAATATTTTACTAAATAGAGTATATCAATAAACAAATAGAAATTTAAAAAAATCAAACCAATTTGTGAGCAAAAAAGTACAAAAACTAAACTAAAAAAATTATTTAGTGGGGTTTAACTGAAGGTTTGAGCAGGCAGAAGAGTCTGTGAACTCTACAAAAGGTAATCACAACAGTCTACTAAAAGCCAATTAAACACAACAGAAGGAAGTAATGGAGAAATGGGGAAACAAAACTCCCAGACTCTCTAGTTATCCCCAAGGTTTAAATAGTTCAAGGTATCAAGTGCATCACCTAGAATGAAGGTGTTCTATGATATTACACACTGCCTTTACATCTGGAACTAAGAAGGCTTCAAATGTTCTAAATGCAAGTTCCTCAGCTCTTTGGATAACTTCTAGCCATCAATCTTTTCTATCAGGGAACCACATAGATTGTTTATTCCTTAGGTGAATTTTTTTGCCATACAACAGATGATACTACAAAACCTCTTCTCACAGTCTGTAATGATTCACTCTACTCCCAAATGCTACCCCAGTGTGGTTCTATACAGTTTCTTCCTCCATAGCATGAGATACTATATAATTAATAAGCTACTGTTAATGTTATCTGTTTGATGCCAGATGTCATGTGTCCTTAACCCTAGAAATAAATTCCTTGCTCCTCAAGGTGGTAAACAGAAGGTAAATAAGAAAGCACCACCTAAGTATTGTGGGGCAGGAGTGTAAGGGAGAGCTCTATCCACGGTCTCCTTCGATGCAAAGAACATGGGAGTGTGGTGATGGGTTAAACCAATCTTGCAGAATGAGAATGGAAGTCGCAATATTGTTCCATGTTTCTCTAGACAATATATTCAATTTGGTTTGGGAGAAGCCAGGCCTCAATATAGTAGGGTGAATATAAATGACAGAGCAACCCCGTATTTTATGCAGCCCTAACACAGAGAAAAGGATCATGTCTTATTTGTGTGTGGTCTTTGCCAGAATGTGAACTTATCTGGTCAGATTATTGCTGTCTACATAGGCCATCCTTAGCTCCTTTGGCTAGAGAGAGAGCAGTCATTGAGAAAAAAAATACATATGTATGTACATATGTATATACACATTTATTTATTATTTTTGCCTTTTTGCCTGTTTTATTTCTCAGATTACAACATTATTCACAACTAGATCAGAATATAGCGATAATTAAACAAAAAGAAAAATAAAACAAAAAGTCTATCCAGGGAACTGGCCCTGAGAACAGTGCTATTTTTCTAAGTGAATTCACCTTCTTTTCTATAACTTTCAGAGTCTTTTGACTGATGGTTTATATATTTTTACAAGGCTCATGCTATAAGTCTTGAGAATAGAGCTGAGGTGCTTACTCCACTTTGTCTAGAACCAAAAGTTTTGGGATCTGAAGGAAGTTTTGAGGTTTTGAACTCTATTCTTTCTTAGTGGAGCTGCAATTCCACCTCTGTATTTCATGCAGTGAGTGGGACCCCATCTGTTCTTGTCCCTTCTAAACTTCTACAGAGCCCTGTGCCCTTGGACATCTCCACACACGTGGAACATGTATGGCAACTGCACTTACCCTAGACTTAAAGGGAGAATGTGTGTAGAATTTGGAGCTTACCTCCTATGTATTCCTCTTATATTAAATATATCTACATCTCAGTCCATCAGGAAACCCTGAAATGGATCCTTTTCTATAAGCCAAAACTCTGGGCTTTCTGGCACCATATAGATTGAAAGAAAAAGGTGAAATTAGAAAACTTGAATTACATGATTGAAGATTGACTGAAATATGATCATAATGTATTAGAAAATCTCCACAGACAAAATCATTAAGGGTAAGACTTAGAGAGAGATCCTGTATAGAGGATCAAATGAGCCATATTATCATACTTCTTCTAGGGTACTTGCTTGTGACATAATGACATGAACCAACCTGCTTGACATTTGGGCTTGGAAGCAAGCAGAATATCAGACAATGGGCCCACGCAAGATGGGCAGAGTGGGAACTCTGATTTGAACATAGGTCAAGACCATCAACGACCAAGACATACAATTAAATCATGGACGCAGAACTTAGAAAGAGGCCAGCAGGGATCATTTGATTCAGCAGACACATTGAAATGTTGGATGTGGAGTTTTACTTGTTTTCAAAGTTGGATCACTTAGAGAATTTTCTTAATAAGGACTGAAAACCCATAAACCACACAAGGGGATATAAAAAAATACATAGGAACAAGTTTAGAAGCCAGCTGTTTCTACTCTGTGGCTTTGCAGGAAGTAGGAAAGTTCAATTTTCCCACTGGTGATTCTCCTTTCTAATCATCCCAAAACCAAGGTTGTTTGACTTGACATGACACTAATAGTGACATGACACTTCAGAGCCTGGAGGCAAATGAGTTGATGTCATTCCTACCTTATAACTATATCTTAAAAGTCTCCTCTAACATGCATGGACTTTAAAGACTCAACTGGGTAGTGTCTCATTTCTCACATATGTTAACAGTGAGAGCTTAGAACTGAGGTAGGTGGTGAAATGAGGAAGGATTTTCTAAATTAAGTGTTAAGAGAATTCCCTTTTCATAATATTATTTGCATGTCAGTGAATTATAACTAAACACAGTAGTTCTTCAGAATCTTAAGAGGCAACAACTCTACAGATTTTTTAAAAGGACTTTTAAAATGTTATAATGTTGAATTTGTTAAATTGTGTTTGATTTTTCCTATTTTACTCTTTTTTCTTAAACTTTTGCAGACATGTAGACTAAATTTTATCCATTAAAATACTAGATATTTGATTTAATTGAAAATTACTTACATATGCTTCTTTATTATTTTAAGTTTTGAGGCATTTTAGCATATTCACAATATTTTAGTACTTATTAAAATTGTAAGGTCACAAAACATGAAATTTTTTGATATTTTAAATTACATATGTGTGTGTGTGTGTGTGTGTGTGTATTTTTAGACACGGTTTCACTATGTATCCCTTGGTAGGGTGCCATGGCATCACAGGCAGAGTAATGTCAAACTCTTGGGCTTAAGTGATTCTCTTGCCTCCAGCCTCCCAAGTGGCAGGGACTACAGGCAACTGCCACAACACCCAGGTATTTGTTGTTGTTGTTATTGTCATTTTTGTTTAGCAGGCTCAGGCTGGACTCAAACCTGCTAGCCACGGTATATGTGGCCCGCACCCTAAATAATGAGCTACAAATTACTTATATTTTTGAAGATGACTGTAAAGATGATTTTTTTTGATTTTCTTTTATTTGTTTTTTATTAGATCATAATTGTGTACATTAATTCTCTCATAGGATACAGTGTGTTACTTCTCTATGCAGTTTGGAAAACTCTCCTCCAAGTGGCTAACATAGCCATCATGTCTTTCTCATAATTGTTATGTTAAGACACTTATATTCAACTTTTAGACAAATTCACCTGTACCCAAATAGGATAAATTATAGGCGTGATCCCCACAATATCATTCTCTTCACCCATCTTCCCCCTCCCCTCCCCCCTCCCCTATCCTTGTAGTCTAGGGCTCCATTTGGATTGTAGCTTTCCTAAGATAGCTAATAATTAGTTTCATAATAGTGTTGAGTACATTGGATACTTTTTCTTCCATTCTTGAGACACTTTGCTAAAGAAGACATTTTCCAGCTCCATCCATGTAAACATGAAGGAGGCAAGTCTCCATCTTTCTTTGTGGCTGTATAGTATTCCATGGTGTACATATACCACAATTTATTGATCCATTCATGGGTCAGTGGGCACTTGGGCTTCTTCTATGACCTAGTGATTGTGAATTGGGCTGCAATGAACATTATGGTACAGATATCTGTGTTATAGCGTGATTTATGGTCTTCTTGGTATATACCTAACAGAGGAATTACAGGATAAAATGGTAGATCTATATTTAGATCTCTGAATGTTCTCCATATGGTTTTCCAAAAGGGATGTATTAGTTTGCATTCCCACCAGCAGTGTAGTAGTGTTCCCTTTTCTCTGCAACCCCGCCAGCATCTGTGATTTTGGGATTTTGTCATATGGGCTAATCTAATTGGCATTAGATGATATCTCAGAGTGGTTTTGATTTGCATTTCTCTGATGATTAAGGATGGTGAGCATTTTTTCATATATCTGTAGGCCATGCACCTGTCTTCTTCAGAGAAATTTCTCTTCAATTCCCTTGCTCACTCTGAGAAGGGATCACTTGTTCTCTTCTTGCTAATATGTTTGAGTTCTCTGTGGATTCTGGTTATAAGACCTTTGTTGGAAGCATAACCAGCAAATATATTTTCCCATTCTGAAGGTTGTCTACTTACTTTTCTTACTGTGTTCTTGGCTGTGCAGAAACTTTTTAATTTGAGGAGGTCCCAATAGTATATTTTTGATGTTGCTTCAATTGCCTGGGGGGTCCTCCTCATAAAATTTTCGCCCAGGCCTATTTCTTCAAGAGTTTTCCCCACACTTTCTTCTAATGTTTTTATAGTTTCATGTCTTAAATTTAAGTCTTTAATCCAGTGAGAATCTATCTTGGTTAGTGGTGACAGGTGTGGGTCCAGTTTCAGTTTTCTGCATGTCGCTAGCCAGTTCGTCCAGCAC
>NW_003852695.1:721993-729237 GCF_000181295.1 Otolemur garnettii
ATTAGAGATATTGGTCTATAATTTTCTTTTCTTGTGGATCTTTACCTGGTTTGGGGATCAAGGTGATGTTTGCTTCATAGAATGTGTTGGGTAATATTCTGTCTTTTTCTATATTTTGGAAAAGGTTAAATAATACAGTTATTAGCTCTTCTTTAAAAGTTTGGTAGGATTCTGACATGAAGCCATCTGGTCCCGGGCTTTTATTTTTAGGGAGATTTTGTGTAGTTGCTGCTATTTCAGAGCTTGATATGGGCCTGTTCAACATTTCCACTTGGTTCTGATTAAGTCTTGGAAGGTGGCGTGCTTCCAAGTGTTGGACAATTTCCTTCAGGTTTTCGTATTTCTGAGAATACAGTTTCTTGTAGTATTCATGGAGGATTTCTTTAATTTCTGAGGGGTCTGTTGTGATTTCATCTTTACCATTTCTAATTGAGGAAATTAGAGATTTAAGTCTTTTTTTCTTGGTTAGGTTGGCCAAAGGTTTATCTATTTTATTTACATTTTCAAAAACCAACTTTTTGATTTATTAATCTGATGTATAATCCTTTTGTTTTTAATTTCATTTAATTCTGCTCTAATTTTGGTTATTTCTTTTCTTCTGCTGGGTTTCAGATTGGAGTGTTCTTCCTTTTCCAGTTGCTTGGGGTGTCCTATTAAGTTGTTAACTTCTTCTCTTTCCATTTTTTTGAGGAAGGCTTGCAGTGCGATAAATTTCCCTCTTAGGACTGCCTTTGCGGTGTACCAGAGGTTCTGATAACTCCTCTCTTCATTGTTGTTAAATTCCAGGAATTTGGTAATTTCCTTCTTGATCTCATCTTTGACCCAAGTGTCATTGAGCATAAGGTTCTTTAGCTTCCATGATTTTGTTTGAGTCTGCAAGTTCCTGTTGTTTCTGAGTTCAACTTTTATTCCGTGGTGGTCTGAGAAGATGCAAGGGATAATTTCTATTCTTTTAAATTTGGAGTATGTTCCATGGGCTGATGAATAAAATGTGTACTCAGTTTTATTAGGGTGAAATGTTCTATAGATGTCCGTTAAGTCCAGATGCTGAATGATTAGGTTTAAATCCAGAATTTCTTTGCTAAGCTTCTTGTTGGATGATCGGTCCAGCACTGCCAAAGGGGTATTAAAATCTCTGACTATGATGGAGCTGGGGTAATCAGGTTGCTCATGTCTGTTAAAGTGTCTCTTAAAATTTGGTGTGCATTCCGATTGGGTGCATAAATATTGATTATTGAAATCTCATCATATTGAGTACTACCTTTAACAAATATAAAGTAACCATCATTGTCCTTGCTCATTTTTGTTGGTTTAAAACCTATTGTATCTGCAAATAGTATTGCAACACCTGCTTTTTTCTGCTTTCCATTAGCCTGGAAAATAGATGACCATCCCTTCACCCTGAGTCTATGCTTGTCTTTTAAAATAATGTGCATTTCCTGTATGCAACAGATGTCTGGTTTGAGTTTTTGTATCCAGTCAGCCAGCCTGTGTCTCTTTAGAGGGCAGTTTAAGCCATTTACATTGATTGAGACTATTGATAATCCTGCCATAATTTTGGGTGTCAAGTTTTTTGAAGGTTCATTAGACATCTTTGATCCTTTTGTGACTGTGGAGATTGGAATTTAGTCAAAATTTTCTGGGTGGGTTTATTTGTGTGGTGGAGGATTGTGTTGGTCTTTATGGAGGATAGGTTTGAGGATATCCTAGAGGGCTGGTTTAGTAATGGCAAATTTCTTGAACATGTGAATATCATTAAAGTATTTAATTTCTCCATCATAAATGAAGCTCAGTTTAGCTGGATAGAGGATTCTGGGTTGAAAGTTGTTTTGTTTTAGGAGGTTGAAGGTTGATGACCACCCTCTTCTAGCCTGAAAATTTTCAGCAGAGAGATCTGCAGTCATTCTAATATTCTTCCCCTTGTAAGTTAATGTTTTCTTGCGTCTAGCTGCTTTCAGGATTTTCTCTTTCATGTTAACTTTAGTGAAGTTGATTATGATATGCCTGGGGGATGTCTTGTTAGGGTTGAGTTGGTCGTGCTGGGGTTCTGAAGCTGTCTGCTATCTGAATTTCAGGATCCCTTGGCATGTCTGGAAAGTTCTCTTTCATAATTTCATTAAGGAGAGCCTCTGTGTTTTGTGAGGCAACTTCATCACCTTCAGGGATTCCTATGAGGCGAATATTAGTTTTCTTCGAATTATCCAAGATCTCCCTGAGTGAGAGATCTTTCTTTGTTCTCCATCTGTCAAAATCTTTGGAAGTCTGGGTGCATTCAAAGTCTTTGTCTTCAGTGTTGGAGATTCTATCTTCTGCCTCGTCCATCCTCTGATGGAGGGATTCAACAGTGCTCTTCAAATCTGCAACCTCTTGTTTCAGTGTTTTGTAATCCTTGATCATTTTATCTTTGAAATTATTGAATTCCTGGGACAGCTTTTGAATGATTTGAAATTCTAGCTCTCTCTTTTCCTCCAACCTGTTGATCTTACTCCCTATCCAGATTCTGAACTTAATTTCTGACATTTCAGATATCTGTTTATGTGGGTCTTCCATTGTGTCTACCTCATCCATCTTTGGGGATGTTAATCTACTCTGGTTTTTCTGGTTGCCAGAGTTTTTCCGCTGATTCCGTCCCATGCTGAATTTGCACCTTTTGGAAACCATCCCTAAAACTGTTCTGCCAGTGGCTTCTTCTAGTTTTCTCCTGGGCACAACCTGGCAAGACCCCTGGAGGTGGGGCCAGCAGGCAGGGTGATGCAGCCCACCCCTACAGGAGTCAGTGTTGCCATCAAGGCCCTGGGAGGCAGGCACAACCTGCCCCAGCAGAGGTCAGTTGTCCTTGCTGGCTGCCAAAGTCCCAGAGACAGGTGCACTGCTGGCAGGATGGCGCGACCCTCCCAGACAGGAGCTGTTGATGACAGCAAGCTGGCAAGGCCCCATGAGATGGGCACATGGCTGTGCGACCTGCCCCAGCAGAAGTCAATTGTCCTTGCAAGCCACTAAAGCCCCAGAGGCAGGAGTGCAGCTGGCGGGATGGCACAATCCTCTCTGGTGGGAGTTGGCAGTGATAGCATGCTAGGAGGTCCCAGGACGCAGGTGCACATCTGCGGGACCTGTCCCAGCAGAAGTCAGCTGTCCTCACAGTTCGCCAAGCCCCAGAGGTGCGCGCTTGCCACTGGCTGAATGGCACAACCCTTCCCGGCCAGAGCTGCTGGCGACTGCCAGCCAACAAGACCCTGGGAAGTGGATGCGAGATTGCATGACCCGCCCAGCAGAAGTCAATTGCCCTCCCTGGTCACCAAAGCCCTGGAGGCTGGCGCGCAATTGGCTGGACGGCGCAACTCTCTGAGGCAGGGGCTGGTGGTGATCCAGGGCCAGGGGCCCCAGGAGACAAGCGTGCGGTTGCTAGGCCTGCCCTAGCAGAAGTCAATTGCCTTCGCCAGCCACCAAAGCCCTGGAGGCAGGCAAGCAGCTGGCGGGACTGCGCGACCTTCCCCTGCAGGAGTCAATGGCAGCCAACGGCCAGCAGGGCTCCGGGAGGTGGGCGCAGCTCAGTGACCTGACCCAGCATAAGTCAATCACTGTCAAAGGTCACCAAAGACCTGGAGGCAGATTCCTGGAGGGGTGTGTAGCCCTCCCTGTCCGGGGTCAATCCCTGTCACCAGCACCAAGGTCTAGGGAAGTGCAAATAGCAACCGGGGAGACAGCTGAGCCCAGAATACGCAGACTAAGGGGGGTCCATCTGCACGCAGAAACTGTGGATCAAGCAGTTCTCCCGGTGAAGGACCGGGACAGGGGTTTGGTCTTGAAAGGGTGGGTGGATGCTGTTCTTGGTTCTTCTCTTCCTGTCTCTGCCAGCAAGGGGAGGGAGAGTGGACTGGAAACTCAAAATGGCAGAGTGAACGCCACTTCCACTTTTCTGCCTGGGAGAGGGTGTTCTGAGTCTCAACTGGGTTCCTCCAGGGTAGTAAACTTCCCTGTTGGCAGCTCTCACTCGTGGAGTGAAAGAATAGGTCCTCAGTTTATTGGTGGCCTGTAGGAGACTCAGAGGAGTGGTTGAAGAGGAAACAAAGGAAAAGCACACCTTTCTTGGGGGAGGGGATGGGCGCTATTCCTTTGGGGAGATTTATGTACCTGTGGAGCGTCCTCTAGAAGTCTCCATCTGTATCAGAAGAGGTGTCCTGCCGGTATCACTCTTCTCTCTCAGCTGGGCTCCCAGTTTTCGACTTTGTTGGGTGTTTCTCCGGACTTTATCCTTTCCTCTGAACAGGAGCTTCTGTCGGAGACTGGTGCCTGTCAGCCATCTTGATCACTCCCCCTGTAAAGATGATTTTGTTCTTTCTTGGCACCTGTAGGTCAGCAGCTAGGGTACCAGCCACATAAACCAGAGCAGGTGGGTTCAAATTCAGCCTGGGCCTGCCAAACAACAATGAAAAATACAACCAAGAAATAGCCAGGCATTGAGGCAAGCGCCTGTCTTCTGCTTTTCCTGTGGGACAGCTAAGCATTACATGACATAAAATTACCAACATCTTTGTCAGCCAGCACTGTGCATGCAGCTTTACCAAAACTAATTCCAATTGCCAGGTGTTAGCACAAGTATTTTAGTTATGCAGTGGTACATCATGATCATGTTAATTTTTTTTTGCACATTAACATTTTATGATTTTTTAAATAAAGTGAATTTTGTTAGAAAAGTTATTTTCTTTCTCTGAAATTGACAGCTGTTTTTTGAGATTGTCAACTATTACCACTGAGTCTTCCAGCCCCCTACCTTGTCACTTTCAATTCTTGTGGTCATTTTGTGCCATCAATGTACAGTCATAGGCTTACAGTCTTCTTAGAGAATGAGGTATAATTCATGTGAAAATAACACTTTTGATTCATATTAAAATAAACAGAGTATATTTTATTATTTAGACTGTATGTTTAAGTCTACATCAGGCAGTGTGCAAAAATCCCTACACAAATGATGCTATTAAAACTAAAATAGTACTACACTAAAATTTGTATCATTATCAACATAAGAAAATAGATTTTACCAAACTTCATTACTTTAAAGACGTATTTATTTTGACAATGGTAGTAAAATAAACGAAACATTCATGTTATGCAAAATAGTACTTGATTTCTTATAAATATATTCTTTCTTCAATTACAGTTATGCTCTTTATGTCCTTTACCTGATCGAAGCCCTCAGGGATGATGTTCTTTGTTTCTGGTCCATTTAATGGTTTTATCTTTCCTACCATTACCCATGAGTGTGTATATACTTTGGAACATAAATTAATGATTACCTGAACTAAAATTCAGTATAATGAGAATGAACTTATTCCATATTTTCTGTCTTCTGAGGGTTGTCAGGGGTCCATGCTCTGCCTCTGTAGTTCATAATTGTCACGTCTTATGCTGTGAGTCAACATGTGCATTCAGACTTTTAAGGACTTAGTGGATCAGGGAGAATTCAATTTTCCTTTATAGTCCAACAAACACATAGATGACCTCAATACCTGTTTTCCTATTCCATTATTTCTCAGTTGTTATTACATTATTGCAAAACTCATAATTCTTTTTTTGTTGGAGTTTGAAAATTTATAAGTAAAAATATAGTACAGACATTAACGTTACAATTTCAATAAAAGTTACTTTTTTGGTATATTAATGACAACTATTCCTTGTTTGGATTTTTCAGCTTAATAAATTCCCATAATATATAATGACATAATTACACTTCCTCTGTTAACCCTAATCTATGGGAACTATAATGATTTCCTGTCTAACTTCAGCATCAATGCCCTGAAGAACCTCACTGGAGAAAGACACCATTTGATGTTCAGGCAGATCAACTCTTTGTTAGTATGTGAAAGTCATTTGGAGTGGCGGAAGCAAGACAACCAGTTTTCTACAGAGGCTCCTATTCAGAAGGAGACTTAAAGGACAGAAATTTAGCAAGGGAGTTGATGGTTTGGAGCTGAGCCAAGAGAGAAGATTGAATAATGCACTTCAAACTTGCTGAGGAGAACGGTGACCCCAAAAATACAATCAAAATTTACAAAATCCACCACCAAGCGGACGAGGGTCCCCTGCCCCCAAAGAAGAGCTTGAATTTTACTCCATACAAACAAGCTAGCAGTGTTCAAACATCCTTCCACTCTATCCCATGGGAGAGACCCCCTAAAAACTGAACCTCCTACCCCTACTGGCATGCCACAGCACCTTCCTGTCAGGCATAAAACTGTAAAATTGTATAAAGTTATATATATTCCCTACTCACTGAACTCCCAGGATTCTGCCAACTTTCACCCCGAGGTCTGGAGGTTTGTCACCCATGGAGTACAGATTCTTGGACATTTCCTTGAGAGGAGTGGAGGGGGAAAGGGCCTGTTCTCGTCTGTGCTGACTCTGTGGCAGGGGAGCGAGGAGAGGACGGTTATCTCAGAGGAAGCCACACAGGAGCTGCAGCATCCTGAGCTGTGAGAAACACTCACTTCCCTTAGGCAATTAGAGATAGGCACTCCCTGTCTCTCTGGGCAACCAGAGGTTCTAGACAGCAGCCACTGGCAGAATGGACTTGGGAAGTTCTGTGAGTGAATAGACCATAATAGCACCTAGCCCTCAGGGGAATATAGCCAAGACAGAGGCAGTGGGTGGGCAGAGGCTGGAATTGACACCTGAGTGTAAACTCTAATTGCTTGCTGCCCAGGGCTGAGTTTCTTATCAGCTCTAGCAGCATCTAACCTGCAGAGGAATTTATCTGGGACAGAAACAAATTATGTGAAGTGGCCATGTCCTATTCTGCAGCAACATCAAACAGGCACAGGGCTTAAACGGAGTGAACTGCCCCAGCCTATATTAAAAACACTCAGTGTTCCCCTGCCAGACTCAGATCTCCTGGTGACTTAGGCAGTTGTAAACCCCAGGAACACTTGCTCACTGGAGTAAACTGGGTCACAGCCCTGTGGGATTACCAGTGACTGGGTGCAAGGTGGAGAAGGAGACATCAACCTTCCCAGACTAATTCATTTTTGGGGTGGGTCCTTCAGCCCTCATGGAGCACTGGATTGAGTCATATCTGAGCTGCCAGCAGACCCCTCTTATCTAGGTTCCAGAGACATTTGAACTCTCCCACCTGAGACTGGTACTGATTGGGACAACCTATTTGGACTCCTTGAACTGGGCAGATCACCCAAGGACTATCCAAGCTGTCACCCTGGGTGTATGGTTGAGGGAAGGTTTGATTTTCCTTG
>NW_003852695.1:729347-731964 GCF_000181295.1 Otolemur garnettii
GTAGAACAGAGACCAGCTGAAAATAAGACAGAGCCACTGAGCTCCACCACAACAAACAGGTCCCCAGTCTCAGGCTGTAACACTGTATGGGTCCTTGACCAAGCTCAAGGGGGAAAAACTGAACAGGGTAAAATAATCGTGGGTCAGAATCAGTGAAAAAGCTCTAGTAATATGAATAACCAGAGTAGGTCAGCCCCTCCCCCAAGAAACGATGTGGCAGACAAAGCTGAAGATCCCCTTTATAAACAGATGGCTTAGATGTCAGAAATTGAATGCAGAATTTGGATTGCAAGTAAGATTAATAGAATAGAGGCAAAGATAGAATTAGAAATTCAAGGAGCATTCCAAAAGTTCACTCAAGAATTCAACAAATTCAAAGACAAAACCACCAAAGATTTTGAAACATTAAGGCAAGAGCTTGCAGCCCTCAAAGACCTGAAAAATATGGAAGAATCCCTTGGTAACAGAATGCAGCACGCAGAAGAAAGGATCTCAGACATAAAAGACAAAGCTTCTGAACATGCCCAAGCATACAAAGAAGAACAGAAATGGAAAGCAAAAACGGACAATTCTCTCAGAGACCTCTGGGATAATTCGAAAAAAACTAATATTCACCTTATAGGAATTCCTGAAGGTAACAAAGTTGCTTTGCAAAACACACAGGCTCTTCTTTATAAAATTATGAAAGAGAACTTTCCAGATATGCCAGGATATCCAGAAATTCAGATAGCAGACAGCTTCAGAACCTCAGCACAATGCAACCTGAATAAGACATCCCCCAGACAGATCATAATTAACTTCACTAAAATTAATATGAAAAGGAAAATCCTGAAAGCAGCTAGATATAAGAAAACCATAACCTACAAAGGGAAGAATATTAGAATGACTGATGATCTCTCTACTGAAAACGTTCAGGCCAGAAAAGGGTGGTCATAAACATTTAATCTCCTAAAACAAAATAACTTTCAACCCAGGATCCTGTATCCAGCTAAACTGAGTTTCATTTATGATGAAGAAATTAAATACTTTAATGATATTCATATGTTGAAGAAATTTGCCATAACTAAACCAGCTCTCCAGGATATTCTCAGACCTATCCTCCATAATGACCAGTGCAATCCTCCACCACAAAAATAAACTAACTCAGAAACTATTGATCAAATTGCAAGTTCCACAGTGGTGAAAGGATTAAATATGTTCAATGGACTTTCGAATCACTCAATACCTAAATTTTTACCAGACTTATCAATAATTTCAATCAATGTGAATGGCTTAAATTGTCCTCTAAAGAGGCACAGATTGGCTGATTGGATACAGAAGCTCAGACCAGACATCTGTTGTATACAAGAATCTCATCTTACCTTAAAAGACAAATATAGATTCAGGGTGAAGGGATGGTCATCTATATTCCAGGAAAATGGAAAGCAGAAAAAATCAGATGTTGCGATTTTATTCACAGATATAATAGTTTTTAAACCACCAACAATAAGCAAAGATAAAGATGTCCACTTCATATTTGTTAAGGGCAATACTCAATGTGATGAGACCTCAATTATCAATATCTATGCACCTCAATTTATAAAAGAGACTCTAACTGGCATGAGCAACTTGATCTCTCCCAGCTACATCATAGTCAGAGATTTTAACACTCCTTTAGCATTGTTGGATAGATCCTTCAATAAGAATCTTAACTAAGAAATCTTAGATTTAAATTTAACTATTCAACTTTTGGATTTAACAGACATCTACAGAACATTTCCTCCTAACAAATTGATCACATCTTAGGTCATAAATCTAACCTCAGCAAATTTAAAAGAATAGAAATTATTCAATGCATCTTCTTGGAATAAAAGTTGAACTCAGTAACAACAGGAATCTGCAGACTCATACAAAAACATGGAAGCTAAATAACCTTATGCTGAATGATAGATGGGTCAGAGATGAGATCAAGAAGGAAATTACCAAATTTTTAGAACAAAATGATAATGAAGATATGAGTTATCAGACCTCTGTGATATTGCAAAGGCAGCCCTAAGAGGGAAATTTATAGCATTGCAAGCCTTCCTCAAGAGAATGGAAAGAGAGGAAGTTAACAAACAAGTGGAAAAGGAAGAAGATTCCAATCCCAAATCCAGAAGAAGAAAAGAAATAACCAAAATTAAATGAGCAGCATTTAATCCAGCAGAATTAAATGAGATTGAAAACAAAAGGATTATAGAACAGATCAATAAATCAAAAAGTTGGTTTTTTTGAAAAAATCAACAAAATTGATAAACCTTTGGCCAACCTAACCAAGAAAAAAAGAGTAAAATCTTTAATCTTATCAATCAGAAATGGTAAAGATGAAATAACAACAGACCCTTTAGAAATTCAAAAATCCTTAATGAATATTACAAGAAATTGACCAATACTAGTACCTATATTACTCAACCTTTTCCAAAATATTGAAAAAGACAAAATACTACCCAACACATTCTATGAAGCAAACATCACCTTGATCCCCAAACCAGCAAAAGCCGCAACAAGAAAAGAAAATTATAGACCAATATCACTAATGAATATTGATATGAAAATATTCAACAAAATCCTAACAAACAGAATCCAGCAACACATCAAA
>NW_003852695.1:732244-733585 GCF_000181295.1 Otolemur garnettii
CTATTGCTCTTTAACATTGTAATAGAAGTTTAAGCCATCCCAATCAGGGAAGAAAAAGCAATCAAGGGTATCCATATAGGATCAGAAGAGATTAAACTTTCACTTTTTGAAGATGATATGACTGTATATCTGGAAAACACCAGGGATTCTACTACTATACTAAACTCTTAGAATTGATTAAGGAATACAGCAGTGTCACAGGCTACAAAATCAATACTCATAAATCGGTAGTCTTTATATATACAACAGCAGCCAAACAGAATAAACAGTCAAGGACTCTACTCCATTCACAGTAGTGCCAAAGAAGATGAAATATTTAGGAGTTTACCTAACAAAGAATGCAAAAGATCTATATAAAGAGAACTATGAAACCCTAAGAAAAGAAATTGCTGAAAATGTTAACCAATGGAAAAACATACCATACTCATGGCTAGGAAGAATCAACATTGTGAAAATGTCCATACTACCCAAAGCAATATATAATTTTAATGCAATCCTTATTAAAGCTCCACTGTCATACTTTAAAGAACTAGAAAAAAGAATACTTCATTTTATATGGAATCAGAAAAAAACTCAAATAGCCAAGACATTGCCCAAAAATAAAAACAAAGCAGGAGGAATCACATTACCAGACCTCAGATTATACTATAAATCATTAGTGATCCAAACAGCATGGTTCTGGCACAAAAACAGAGAGGTAGATGTATGGAACAGAATAAAGAACCAAGAGATGAATCCCACTACCTACATCACCTGATCTTTGACAAGCCAATTAAAAACATTGAGTGAGAAAAAGATTCCCTATTTAACAAATGGTGCTGGGTGAACTGGCTACCTGTAGAAGACTGAAACTAGACCCACAACTATCACCATTAACTAAGATAGACTCTCACTGGATTAAAGATTTAAACTGAAGACATGAAACTATAAAAATACTAGAAGAAAGTGTAGGGAAAACACTTGTAGAAATAGGCCTGGGCAAAAAAATTATGAGGAGGACCCCTTGGGAAATTGAAGCAACATCAAAAATACACTTATGGGACCTGATCAAACTAAAAAGCTTCTACACAGTCAAGAGCACAGTAAATAAGGTGGGTAGACAGCCCTGGGAATGGGAGAAAATATTTGCTGGTTATGTCTCCAACAAAGGTTTAATAATCAGAATCCACAGAAAACTCAAATGTTTTAGCAAGAAAAGAACAAATGATCCCATCTTAGGGTGGGCAAGGGACTTGAAAAGAAATCTCTCTAAAGAAGATAGGCACATGGCCTACAGATATATGAAAAAATGCTGACCATCCTTAATCATCAGAGAAATGCAAATCAAAACTACTTTGAGAT
>NW_003852695.1:734577-735670 GCF_000181295.1 Otolemur garnettii
TATATGTATATATACTTTCCATATGTTAGTATGCTTTGCCTATTTGTTTTTCCTTATACTGGAATACTGTCCCCACAATGAGAAGGCCATTATGGCTTTACATGAATATCATCCTGTTCCATCCCTGGGGTCTAATGTGATGTTAAAACCCAACTATGCTGAAAGTTCAGCTGTATATTAGTTGTAACTATCTCTCCCTTCCTTCTTACAGAGAAGGTAAATGTGTCTCTTTGTTAAATTAAGCTTCCAGAGAAAAAAGGGAAATGGATTTAATCGACTTGACGATATCTCCTATGTAAACTTATATGAATCATGTGGTGTTAGGGTAATGTTTTACCACAGTCATTAGTATCTGAAGATGAGCTGAAAACACCAACTCTAAACATTTCTGCATTGCCTCACACATTTCCGTTTGTAGTCCAGTAAGTATAGTTATAAGAGACTTTGAAGGTGTGATTGGGCACTCATTAATCTCACAGTTTGTATGCATGTGGACTTTTAAAAATTTTATGCTATACAGATTAATTTTTATGAATCATGGATTAAATTAATATAACAAATGATGATGCCTGCAGCCAGGACAAATAACATGAGACATTACTTGAAAAATTATTCAGTGAAAGTTTATGAGGGTTTTTGATAATTGTGAAATCTTGATTAAAATTAAACATAAGTATCTTTACTACGGAAGACACATTTTTTCAAGGTCTTTGGGCCTATTTCTGCATTAAGTTAATTCTCAAGAAAAGAAGCACCCTGTAATTATTTTTATGGGATTTATGGATATCATGAAGTAGGTGAATTCAATGTTTAGCCTCTTGGTAATTGAGAGCTGAGAGATGGATTTAACAATTTTCTCCTGATGTGAAGAGAGATAACTTATACATGTCTGAGATGAAAAGTAAACAGGGAAAGATCAAGGGACACTTTGATGATATGAAGTTAACAGAACTTGTATTCAACAGCATAAAGTTCTTCTCAGAAATATACCTGTCCTAAACTCCAGATCCTAAGAATGTATTAGGATTCAAGGCAAAGGGAAAATAATATTTAGAATCAGCCAAGCTAACTTATTCTACCAATCTGCTAATTT
>NW_003852695.1:735817-758139 GCF_000181295.1 Otolemur garnettii
GAAAAAAATTATCAGAGGAATCCAATGTGAAAAATCTTCAACAGAATGTTTCCCAATTGTGTGTTTGGGTGAATCTTTTCCCATTTACCAATAATTTCATTTAGTTTGGCTGTACAAATTCCTTCAAGAGACCTTATATATCTCTTATTGGTCTGGGTGATAAATAGTAAATGAGAAAATGCAGAACTGTGAAGAAATGCTGTTCAAAGTGGGATGCCTATGTATAATGGGAGTTCAGATGATGGGTACCCTACACAGACATGACTATGGATGTGTTGCCCCTTTGGATGTGATGCTCCTTGACATCCATAAATTATTTGTGTAGAAAATAACACTTAGACTATTTCAAATAATTTATAGAAGAACCTCAGGCTATTCAGATATAACTGGGTAAAACAATAATAATGATAATAATGGTGTGATGACAAAGAACAACAATGACATGAGGTTTATTGTGACTTTTTTTTCTCCCAGATATACAAAACAGCTTTCCTTTATACCACTGAGATCTTCATTTTGTATTCATGTTGCTATTTAAAGACACCTCTCTTTTACAAGCTAGTTTCGAAATCTCAGCCAACACCTTCCTTCTTTTCTCCCACATCTTCACACTGCTTCTGAATCACAGGCCTAAGCCCACTGACCTGATAATTTGCCATTGGGCCTTAGTCCACATAGTGATGCTTCTCATGCTACTGCTTTTGTTATCTCCAGACCTGTTTGAGCCATTGGATTTTCACAATAACGTCAAGGGTAAGGTCATTTTCTATGTGAAGTGGGTGATGAGAGGCCTCTCTATCTGTACCACCTGCTTCCTGAGCATACCTCAAGGCCATCAGCATAACCCCCAGTATCCCCTGGCTGGTGAGGTTTAAACAGAGGTTTAACCTATGGTTTACAAATTATATCATTTATCTTTTTTCCTTCTTTTGGTCCTTCAGTTTGTCCAGTTACAGTTACCTGATCTTCTACACTGTTGATTCTTCCACTGTGACTCAAACCAATTGGCTATATCTCAGTGAATACTGCTCACTTACCCCAATGAAGGCCATCATCAGGACCTTGCTTTTTACACTGATAACATTCAGTGATGTCTTCTATAGGAGTTATGCTCTTACAATTGTGTACATGGTGAATCTATTGTTCAGGCATCAGAGGCTGTTTCATCATCTTCACCCCAGCCTCTTCCCAAGAATCTCCACAGAGAAAAGAGTCATTATTCTGCTACTGGTGAGTTTCTTTGTATTCATGTACTGGGTGAACCATATTATGTCATCACTGTCATTTCTATTATGGAAAAATGAGTCAGTCATCCTAACTATCCAGAAACTAGCAGCTTGATTCAGCCAGAGGGCATTTGTGCTATAGTACATGTACTGCCCCAGATGTATGTGTACCCTGGTTCATCAATTTCCTAAAAACTTGATTGGCTGCGATCATACTCATGTTGATTAATGCCCAACATGACTCCATATCCTTAGATGAATAATGAATAATTAGACACTGACTTTGAAAATTTGACATGGGGATAAGACCAGTGGGGACTGTGATGCCCTAACTCCATCCATTTTGAGCAAGTGTACCAGACATGCTCTAATTTGTTAAGACTTTGCAGCCTCACTACCATTTTGTAACCAAAATAGCCCCTTGAGCAAGCAGCTGAGAGTTGCAAAGTCCTGTGACAGCTAAAAAATCTTATAAAACCACAATGCTGGCAAAGGTCTTTTTGATCTGCCTGTGTGCAGTTCTTAACCCCCCTCCCCATTATAAGCCTCCTCCCCATAGGTCTAACCTTGCAGATACTAGATTCTGTAAAATTCTGCTTCCAATAGGGCTTCCCACCCCCACTTGAAGTCCCATATAAAAACCTTGCACCTCTGCTTTAAAGAGGTCAACAGACTTTCTGGCCTGAGCCTGATCTGGACTGGCTGTCCTAATAAAGGACCTTGCTTAATTCGTACTCAGTGTGCTGGTGTTTCTCTATAATTTCACTCTTAGTGGGTACAACACTTAATGCTCCTCCTTCATCCTTCCCACCCTCCAAACCTGACTACTCTTTTTAGGTGACTCTGCTTCTTGCTGAATGGCCCAGAAATGTATCAATTAAGGTGGACCTAGAGTTTTTATAGAGTCCTTGTGTTTGAAAATGTGTGCTGCTTTTCTCCCCAATAGCTAGGGCACAACTCGTCTCATTGTGTTTGGGAGGTGTAGTTCTAATCTTAATCTTTATTGTGTTTCACAAATAATACATATTTTCAGAAATAATTATGTGGGACTACAGGTGTGTGCCATCACACCAAGCTCTCTGTAGCACTTTTGAGGATACTCGGTGCATTACTCCTTGTCCAGGGTGCTAGGATTTCTATGACTAGTTAGAGAAAAAAAGTAGGAACTGCTGTCTCTGCCAGGCCCTGCGTATTCTCTATGGCAGTTGTTTCCACACTTTGAAAGTCCCTTTGCCTGTGTAAATTTACCCAACCAGTTATTTTCAGATTTAATTTAAAATTTGTTTCTATGAGTTATGATAAAATCAAGATAAAATTGATCATTAGATATGTGTTTTCTACTCTAGAATTTCTTCATTTGGTTTGGATTAGGGTCCATAAACATTCTCCTTATCATCATGTACACAAAGAATAAGTGAGATGGACAGGATGGAGGTTTTAGAAGTATGATTATAGTTTGAGTACCTTTCTCAGAAAATTAACTTTTGCATTGGAACAGTGATGGTAAAAATGATGTCACTGGCACACAAAATGATATATCTTTGTTCTAGATTTAATTTTATAATTTTATTGCTATTAGGCACACTATACTTAAAATTTGTTTCCAGAATACCTAGCATTGTGTTAGATTTTGTTTTTAATGTGTAAATTTGCAATAAAATTGGGCATCAATTCTTTGGTGATAACATTTTCATATTACCACATATAGAATGAAGAATACTAAGTACACAGAAAAGTAAGTCTCCTATAAAAAAATGGACTTTGGGGGTCAGTTATCATGTATAACTACTTGAAACCAATGAACAGTAATACCCATGGTCTTGGTCACTTTAAGGAGTAACTGTGCCAATTTAGAATTCCATTGTGATGCTGGTTTTGGTTCTATGACTCAGACAGAATTCTGATAGTCAGACTAACAGTCTTCATTTTCTCCTATGCTTTTGAACCTTCCTGTTGTGTGATTTCTCTCTTTATCTTTCTGCTATTCCCCTTCTCACCCTTTCTTACTCCACCCTTTGCCAGAACTATAATTGGGAGACTTTATAAAGTCCCATATTATGATTTTGTTTCATCTACAGCATAAGCTGCAACGATGATCACCGAAGTAGGCTCTGCCTCTTCAGAAAAGACTGAGATAAAACCAGAGGGCTCTGCAAAAGGCAGGAAGAAGGTCCAGATGATGGAATGTACTGTGGTCCTCTTAACTGGTTTCAAATACATCTGTGAGGTGGAGGTGCGAAAGAGCTGAGTGGAGAGCTGTACAGATGTGTGCTCATGACATGGTACAGTGAATATGTTTTACCAAGTTCCTGTACTCTACTTTTCATACTTTTGTATTAAAAGAATAGAAATAAGTCATTTCCATTACAAACAAAATTACCTGTGCCTTAGGATAAGCAGGGACAATGTCTTCCAGTCCTGTGTACTGGTTGGTGTTTATTCTGAATGGTCATGAAATATTCTGTTTATCACCTCTGGCTGTAAGATATTTTTCCTGAGGAGGCCTTATGGTAGTAGTTCGATATTTTTGAATAATGAAGTGTAACTCCAAATGTTTTACCTTGAGACAGATAGCTAAAATCTAGCTTATTTCTGTAGTGTCCTTTAATGAGAAAACACCCATGATTTGCAAAGCATAATCTCTTAATACTGATGCTGACAGAAGCCAATGTCATTTTTGAAGCATTCAGTACCTTATCATTTTATGTCAATCAGTAGAGTTTACTACTTTTTACAACTAAATGTCTTAATTTACATGACATATACTAATAGCTAATGTTTACTGAAGAACAGTGTGAAATGCTTTGATGGATTTCTCACTTAATACATATGAGACTCTGTGTAAGGCAGGCATCATTAGTATTGCCAGTGTGACCATAAGGAATATGAGGTAAAAATATTAAACAACTTCCCCGTGTTTCACAGCTACTTTGTGGTTGAGTCAATATTGTAGGCTTGGTAATTTGATTCTAGAGTTCATGGACCTGAGCACAGAATGATACTATTTTTTCTGCCCCACATGATAGTTATCTTGCTGGTTTAAAATGTGGTCTAGTTGGTCTTCTAATCTATTAACATTTTTCCTAATTTCTGACATTCTTGTTAAAAATAGAAGTTATACTTTAACAATGATGAAACCGTTCAGCTTAGTAATAATGATACCGGAAAAGTGGCACCCCAGCCAGCTCTGCCGAGCAGGGCCTGGGGGATCTGCCACTTCTGTCTTGGTGGCAGCAGCCGGCAAAAAAACCGGCAGGTTGGGGCAAGTGAGGGAGCTTTCTTCCCCCAGAGGGTCCAATAGAGCGGCGCTAGAGGACCTGTCAATCAAGGGAAAACTGGTGCCCATCCCTGCTTGGTCCATTTTCAATCCTGCTCCTGATTGGTCCATTTTCAATCCTGCTTATGGACCAATCACAGCTAAGCTATTACACCTATATAAGGCCCTGAGCAGAGAGCCTGGGGGCAGATCATTGAAGATCATCGCAGATCATCGCAGATCATCGCAGATCATTGCAGACCTTCAAGGAAGATAGAGCAGAAGAACAAGACTTCAGCAGATCATCACAGATCATTGAAGATCATTGCAGATTGTCGCAGAACTTCAAGGAAGATAGAGCAGAAGAACAAGACTTCAGCAGACCATCGCAGACTGTCCAGAGGAAGAAGCGAGAGCTGCGGCACTTCTAGTGCTGATCCTGCCTTACAAAGAGGTTTGGCCCTTTGCTGATCTCTGCCCTGCAAAGAGGCTTTGCCCTTTGTAAGAGCTGTAGCACATCTATCCTGCTCTACAAAGAGGCTTGGCTCTTTGTAAGAGTTCTTTTCATAAGAGTTGTAACACTTGTATCCTGCCCTACAAAGAGGCTTGGCTCTTTGTAAGAGTTCTTTTCATAAGAGTTGTAACACTTGTATCCTGCCCTGCAAGGAGGTTTGGTTCTTTGAGCTGTAAATAAAACCTCACTGTTCGTTCTATGGTCTATCGATTCATTCATCGAATCGTTGAGACCAAGAGCCTGGAAATCCAGTGTTAAAAATCCGGTATCAATAACATCTTAAGTGTATCAGGTAGAATTGGAGTTTATTATATATTCAAATGATTTATAGTTTTTGTGCTCACTTGGATATTTCAATTGTGTTTAAAGAAAGGGAAAAGTGAAAGGGGATTGAAAATCTTTGTCTTAATTCTTGCTGCCATAACAAAATGCCTTAGTCTGGGTCATTCATAAACAGCAGGAATTAATTGCTTTCAGTTCTGGAGATTGGAAAGTCCCAGACTAAGTTGCCAGGAAAGTTGGAACCTGGTGAGGAGCTGCTTCTAAGGTGGCTTCTTATGATTGCATTTTCACCAAGTTCTAGGGGCAAGTGCTGTGTCCTCCCTGGATGGAAGAGACAAGGCAGCTCCCATGCCAGGAAAAGAATAGAAAAGAATGATTTTCTGAACTTGGGTCAATGGATTCAGTGTTTTTTGTTTTCCCTATGTATCCTAAAAGTTAGGGAATAGATTTTTGAGCATTTATCTTGATCACAAGTGACCTTGAATCATTTATTCAATCTTTCTGGGTCTATTTCTTTATCTATAGAATATAGGACTATTTAGATGATCCAAAATGCCGATTAATTTGTAAATTTCTTTTGATCAGTGAACCACAGACCTTCATATTTGAAATCTAGTTTTGTTCTATCTTTTCTTAAAAGTCATGAATTACTTAAAAACTATAAAAATATGGAACCACTGAAAGGGACAGTTGATATCCACCACAAACATTTAATCAGACATAACTATCTAACTGTATTTTAGATCTTTAACAAAAGAAAACATTAGGGACATTGCTTCATCTCATTCTCATCTTTTCCTTCTTGCTCTGTATATTGTTTTATGATATGTAAATCTTAATTTATTTTAACAGCTGTAGAGTATTCCTTTATATGACTGAACCATTTATTCCCCTGATGAGGCTCACCTCCTTTATGTACAATAATGGTCCTTCAGTGAACATTATAGGATGAATTTCCTTGTCCTCTGTGCAAGAGTTTCTTTAGAGTAGACGGACAGTGGTGAAATTATTGATGAAGTCTCACTTCACTTTTCACAGATACTGCCAAAGTGAATGTGCCAATAACTTGCCTTGTAACCAGCAGCCATTTAAATTTCATTTTCCCACATTACCATTACCATAATGTTATCAAAACTTACAATTATATGTATGAGAAATCACATTAGTGTTTTCATTCGCATTTACTTGATCATTATCAGCTTTCACTAAAGTATGCTTCAATAGCAACCAGTGTTATCTAGGGAATTTCTATTGAGGGGCAAACAATAGGTGATTGAAGTGTTCATGTCTTCTGATTAAAATGTTGTATATCACAAAAATTTAAAAAAATGACAGTTACATGCCAACTGATCTAGTTGGCTACTGTTACAACTTAAAAACTGATTTCACACACACAGAATTAGCTATTTATATGGTGGTCATTTCTTATTCTCAAAGATAATGTGTGAGTATGATGTAGTGAGACAGATTCTACCAGCCACTCTGTTTTGCTACTTTTTGGTCAAACCCAAATTTGTTCATTAGTAGCAATCATGAAGTATTTTGTAGATGTTCTAAATCACAGATAAAGGATGAAGAGTGGGTTAGCTCTTTATGTAATCAACATTAGTAGCACATTCCCTAGTAATTCACATTGTTTATGCTTACTTTAAAATAAGTAAAAGGACATAAAAGCAAATCTCAGAAGTAGTTTGCTGTTAATATCTACACATATTGTAAAAGGTCTATTTTGTTCTGTTAAAACTCTTGTTGACATTTCTACAGTGAATATTTTCTTGATTTAATAAAAATGTTAAGTTTGGAAGTAGAAAAAAACAAAGAAAATTCTGTTCTACAAATATGGCAAAAAGTGAAACATCAAACCTAAATGTTGGTGGAATAAATTATGTTAGGATATATTAAATAATGGGGCTGATTGATTTTGGTGGGGACTAGCCAGTGTACATATGTCATGAGCCACCTGAGGGAATAGAGAGAAGCAGTCTGAGCAGATTTTGTACTATTTTTAGCATCAATAGATGAACTGCTCCTACACTGCCTTTTTAGTCCTTCTTGTTACATGGACTAGTATCAATAAAGCAGAGGGCATTTTATCATGATTTCACTTTAGATTTTCTGCTTTTTTATGTATGCAGTGGCATAAGGGCTAAAGTGAAAAGGATTATGATCACTTTCATATTGTTAGAAAATTGGGAAATAAATATTTTAGGTTAATTTGCAGTATGTCATAGATCTGCTAGTATGTTCTTTAGTTACAGTACTCATGGAATCTTTAGTGCTTGAAAGGTAAAAATGCTGCTTTTTTCTTCAGAAAAATTCAAAAGGACAAGCATTATTGGACAAAGTATGTAACCATCTGGATTTGCTGGAAAAGGACTATTTTGGGCTCATGTTTTATGAGAATGTTAAGGAGAAAGTAAGTGATTTTGAGTCTATTTTTATCTTTTTAGCACTTTTTAAAACAAGTTTTTGTCAGTATAAAATTTCTTTTTTAAAATAACTTATGTGTTATAAAGACTTCACATTAGAAATTTGGTGAATATTGAAAACCTATCTTGTGTAGAGAAAATGATCTATATGTTCTGTTTTTTTTTCTTTTTGTATGTGTGTGTTTTGCACTTGTAAGCAGACAGAATGTAATTGTTATCAATTAAAAATTGGTGTTCTGGTATAAAAACAACAGAGTTTTAAAAATGGCATTAAACTTTTGTTTTTCAATGTCTCAGTCTGCCTTTTTGTTGCTAAGGACAGCTAAATCAGCTCACACTGTGTAGGCACCTGTACGGTGGGTATTAAGTGTACCTGACCCATGGGATGGAGACACATTGGAGGGATTCTATCTGAGGATAGCCTAAGCACATGGTGACAGTGAAAGGGATGAGACCTAACATTCAAATCACAGGTAGGAGACTAGAACGGTTGGTACAGGAAGCTGAGTGCGCATTTTATTTGCCTACATGACATCATTGTTTGTATTTCCATGTCCCACTCATAAAATACAGGGTAGGAAGGATGACATTATAGAACATGACATTTTCTGAACTTGCTGACTTTTCAATTCTTGATATTTAGTTTGTGGTTTAATTTCATGTTTAGACTAGAAACAATTAAATTGAATGCCTGCCTGCTGAAGAGTGTGTGAATATCCTTACTAAGTCTGTGTGTAGAACACTCCTCTCAGAAGTAACAACATATATAACTAAAGTAGACATTTTTGAGGCTATAAATTATAAGTTGATCTTACTAATGTTTCCAAGCATGTGTTCCTCTCTTGGCCCTCAAAGCTATAAAAGAGAATGTGGTGAGAATTTGGCTATTGTTATCTAAATTTTTGAACTTACCTATCGGTAGTTTCATATGAGCATTTAATCTTTGTATAATAGGGACACAATTCAATATGTTGCCGGACATATAGACTGATGGGTTCCGTTAGTCAAAATAGACTATGCTACATTAAGAAATCTAGAATTGGGTGGTGCCTGTGGCTCAAGGAGTAGGGTGCCAGGCCCATATGCACCAGAGATGGTGGGTTCAAACCAAGCCCTGGGGGGAAAAAAAAAGGAAATTTAGAATTTCTGGAACACTAATTTTGCATAAAAGTGATATTTACATAATTAGATTTATTATATTAACTCCCAACATATGTGTCTAATTTATATTTTACTCCTGAATCTCAGCCTATTCTAGAGGGGAGTCAATATATTTTCTGCCTGTCATCTACAAATTATTACAAATGTTGTGTGTGTGTTATTCTTTCCTGCTATGACTCTATGAACTCTTTGAGGATAGAGACCTTGCTTTATTTATTTTTGTCACCTCAGTATATCTAGACATTAACTAATGGTTGTTACCTGTAAACCATCCCAGACCCTGTCCACTGTCATCACAAGAAAATTCTTAAGAGGTATCAATGAGGATGTGGACAAATTTAAACCCTTGTGCACTGTGTGCAGGAATGTAAAATGGTATAGCTGTTAATGAAAAACAGTATGGACATTCCATAAAAATGAAAATTAGAGGTATTGTATGACACAGCAAACCCTCTTCTGGGTATAGATCCAAAATAGCTGAAAGTGAGACCTTGAAGAAGTATTGGGACACTCATGTTTATTGCAGCATTAGTCATAATAGCTAAGAGATGGAAATGAGCTACATATCCATCAATGGATAAAGAAAATGTGGTACATATGTATAAGGGAATATTATTCGATCTTAAAAAAGGAAATTTTGTCATATGTTGTAGCATGAATAAATGTAGAAAACACTATGTTAAGTGACCTAAGCTAATTAGTCAAACACAAACACTGTATGATTCCACTTGATGAGGCAACTGAAGAGTCAAACTCATGGAAACAGAAAGTAGAATTGTGGTTGCCTAGGGCCATGAGAAAGGAAAATGAAGAATTGTTTAATTTGTTTCAGTTTTGGAAAATGAAAAAATTTTAGCGATCTGCTGTACAATAATGAGAATATAGTTAACATAACTGTACCTAAAAAATATTTAAAATGGAAGGTTTTCTACTATGTGTTTTTTTCACATTAAAGAAAAAAAAACAAACAAAAAAACTCCCTATGTGCAAAATGGCAAAGGATCTAACAGTGAACCATGGACATATAGACCCTGCCCTCCTGGATGTCTCTCCTTATGTTCTAGTTGAGGAGACAGGAAACAGATAATTACCCAGTTACTACATTTTGATTCCTGCTCTATAGGAAAAATTCTGGACATTGACAGGAAGAGGGTTCTCTCTTCTCTTTTTTTTTTGAGACAGAGTCTCATTTTGTCACCCTCTGTAGAGTGCCCAGCTCACAGCAACCTCAAATTCTTGGCCATTAGAATGGCCATTCTCTTGCCTCAGCCTCCCAAGTAGCTGGGAGTACAAATGCCCACCAAAATACCGGGTATTTGTTTGTTGTTGCAGTTGTCATTGTTTATCTGGCTTGGGCTGGGTTCCAACCCACCCACGAATCTTGGTGTATGTGGCCTGCGTTGTAAAACTGTGGCAAGGGCACCAAGCCAGGAAGATCATTCTTAAGAGGGAATGATGTTTAAGCAGAGACCTATGTTGTGAGTGAACTGTAGCTGGGTAACAGAGCATGGAAAGTACAGACATGGGTCCCTGAGGCTAGGCCAGCTATTTTCTTGAAAATTGGAAAAAAGCCTGCAGTTAGTGGGGGGGAGGATGTGATTAGGGTAGGGCTGGGTGTTAGCAGGGGTCACAGAATATGGGGGTATCTAGGCTATTCAGTGAGACTTGGGTAATTTCCTTTTTCCTAACAAATAGTAAGTCACTGATAGAAAGAAGCAAGTATGTGAGATAAGCACTTATGCCTTTTAAGAGGTCACTTTGTAGCTTAGCCTTGTGGCAGATCCCTGTAGTTTTGGGCACTTGGAAAGCTGAGGCAGGAGGGTTACTTGAACCTAGAAGTGTGAGATTGCTCCGAGCTGGCTGATAACACAGTACTCTAGCCAGGGGAAACAGAATGAGACTCTGTGTCACAATGAATAAATAAATAAATAAATCTATAAATAAATAAACTTGTGCTAACACTAGGAATGGGATGAAACGGGGCTTGAATATGGGTGATTATCAAAAGCACAAACATGGCTTTAAGGTTCTGGCAATGGAAATAGAAAAGTGAATAAGAGAGTCTTTGGAAGGAGACAGAATCAATCTAATGGTTCATTGGGTGTGAATGAAGGATGGCAGATACCAAGAATAAGTAAGGCCCAGTGTCTGGGAAGATGGAGGAGTTCATTTAGGAGAAGGAAGATTTGATGGGCCTTGGAAGGGGATAGCATGAATACAGTTTCTAATATTTTGAACTTTGACTCAGGTAACCTCTGGAAAGAATAAGTAAACAAATGAATTTAATTTAGGATGTGTCTTAAAAGATGGCATCTAGCATGGAAAATGCTCCATGTGTAATCCATCTCAAATGTACATAATGTGTAAGTTCCTCTTATTTCCTGATGAAAATTTCATATTTGTTGTGTTGAGGCTTGTAACCAGGCACAATTATTTACAGTTTAATTTTCTTTTTAAAGAATCAGAGGTGGCATTTACCACAAAGCCATTTGTACTAGAATAGAAACGGCTGTTACCAGCTGATCATTCTGGGATTGTCACTGTGTGGCTGGCACAGTTTTCAGCACCTCATGCATGTTGTCTCAGGGAATTTTCGGAATAGGCCTCCAAGGTAACGATTATCAGCCACACTGTATGTTAATATGAGAATGTGAGGCATAGAGAAGTTAAATATTTAACCCAAGGTTCCCAGGGCAAAAAAATGTTGGAGATAAGTTTTAAACCCAGGCATAACTAGGTAGAAAAATGTAGATTTTAGGCAAAATGCAACAGTGAGCTTCCTGTTCATCAAGGTAAGAATAGGCACACTGTTTCATAGCTATCATAACTGGGAATGTAGGAGTTTACTATCTGTCCTCAGAGGAATTTTCCATGTCATCAAATTCTGAAAGGCATCTTGCAAGACTTTCTATATAGGGTGTTGAAGGATGGTGCTGGCAGAGTTTCTAGTATGAGTTTGACTATTGATCCTCTATTATGGCATTAATACATTTGTGACATGAACTAATTAATGGTGATAGTGTGCCATGCTGTGCCAGTGCTACTCAAAAGGGACTTCCTTTTTCATATCAGAATCACAGGAGAGACAGAATTAGGAATTAATTAATTAGGAATCTTATTTATCTCTCTTCCTACCTTCATGCTTCCTAAACACACCCAAATACACTAATACATATTAATGCTTATGCTTACTGGGCATGCCATTATTGTCCCCTTTCCAGTTAAAAAAATACTAGCATCATTGTTTAATTTGCATAATTTGTGTAATTTATTGGAAGATGTTATAGGAGGAGAAATTTATTGAAAGATGCTATAAGAGTAGATGTAATAGGATATTACCAGGAGAACTATGAGATGTCATATCACTCAGGTATGTTAGAGCATAAAATGGATTAACCATTGGGTCAGGCTAAAATTATCAAGTGTAAAACCTTTAAATAATCTAAGTCAATTCAGTAGCATAGCCTAATATACCCTATCCTAAATACCTGCCTGACATTTATTAGGGACTAGATAGGAGATTTTTTTTTAAGTTTTACTGCCTGACAGTGATCTGTGGCATGAATATTTTGTAGCCTTACATAAAGACAGATCTATAAATTTTGGAAAAGAGATGTAAATTTTAGTGTTGACATAGCTACTGAAAATTAGGAGAAATATTCTGGATGTGAGCAGGAAAGTGACATTCTGTACACAAGAGAAGCAGTGGCTCCAGCATGGAAGATCCTGACATACACGAGGCATTTTAAGCTGTCTGTCAGAGGTGGTGGAGGTGGCAGTTCCATCATCTCCACATAGAAAAGACCTATGAGGCACAGGCATATGGGAAGGAGGAGCTGAGTACCAGTTTTACAGCTGTGTTTTCTCAGCAAGCTATGTTTTCTCTCTGTCAGCTGGAATCCCAGGTTGGTTTGGGGGCTCTGTGGGTCGCTTTATGGGAAGTGCTGATGGAAATGCTTGAGAAAGCAGCTGGAAGGATAGGCAGAGATCATTTTTGGAATATCTCATGATGAGGAACCCAGATTTTAAGAAGGAAGATTTTTGGTCAGATTTGCATTTCAGATAGAACTTGTTCCTGGAGTTGAAAGAGATTATCAGGGAGCTGAGACTAGAGGCAAGGAGGTCAGGAGACGATTGTGATCCTATAGCCCAGAGGTTATGAATACCAGGGAGGTGGTATTAGGGGTGAACAACATGACACAGAGACACTGCAGGTAATGCCTGGCAGGCTGTATGACCCATCACCTCTGAGGTGTGATGTTGGGGGGGAAAGATAAGTTCAAATGTCAAAATTGGGAAGCTGGGGAGTTTGTGGAGACTTTACACAGGACTTTGGAGGAGAAGTAGCAGTTTGGACAGGGTTAACCATTGGAGAGTAAATTTATTGTCATTTTGCCAAGTTGGATGTGTTTGTAGGCTATTGGCTAGATAATGCTTGGGGATCAGGGAGTAATTGAAGGCTATAGAAAATTAACACTTTGACAAGTGTAGAATTTGAGCACTTGTGTAAACTATTATTTTCAGAGCCTGGCCATGAAAAAAAGAACAGATGGGAGGGTGACATTAGTGGATGTACCCTGGTACTTCCAATAGAAGTTTTCATGGTGGTGGGAATGTTGAAGACCTGCCCTGTCCAGTAGCTATGGGTGCAAATAGACACCACATGAATAACATCTACGCAGTCCATTTGCATTAAATTGAGGGACCCAGGAAGGCCAACACCAGCAATCTCTCCACAAGGAGAGACAAAGGTGCTCCCCCTCTTTATGTCCCTCACAGGCTTTTCTTGAAGTCTCAGGCATGTGAAAATACATCACAGAGGAAAGCTTCAGACAGAGGATAAGGGTGAAAAAACAAGGCATTTATCTTTAACTGCATGATGGAACTTTTAACACATTTTATTTCCTGCACTTCTGTCTTGCCTTTTTCTTATCACTCCTAAATATGACTTACAGCTGTGACACTAGTTCTGTCTAGTAAGTATCCTTTTTAGTATGTAGGGCCAGCAGTGATGTATCGGTTTTCCCCCAGATCACTCTATCGTAGTGCCTTGCACTTTTAACCCTAGGCTCTCTCCTCCATTTCCCCTCTTCTTTTGCTTTTTAGATCACATTGAAATTTATTATAGGGAAATATAAAAGGCGGGTTTTATTCAAGTTGTTTTAAAAATAACAAGTTAGTATAACATATGACTCCATCTGTCTGTTCATGTTAGAAATTTTTTGGGACATTGATTAGTTTCTGTTTCAAGGGAATTTATTTGTAAACTGTTTCTAGAAGTAGCCACATGGGACTGTTCATCACTTGAAATATGGGTGGTGTGACAGGTGAGTGGTGTCTATCATATCGGGCAATGCAGAAGGTTGAATAAGGGTTTTGGGGTCGGAGGATTTGCTTTATTGTAAATAGCTTTGGCTTTGCTGTGAAAAAGCCTAAGAAACATAGATGGCTGATGACAGAGGAGTGTGATAAGAAAATGTTCTAGAGTCATGAAAATGATTAGCCTCGAATGAAGAGTGATCTCATCCAAAGTCTGCAAGAAACAGCATAGGAAGTGGTGTAATTGTTAAAAAATCTGAGTAAAACAAAGTGCAGTATAAAATCTCTATGAAACAGATGGCAAAACCATCTGCTTACGAGTGAGTAGGGGTGCAGTGGGACTGGGAGAGGCAGCCATCCAAGAGTTAGCACATGGATTGCTCTTGACAGTTCTGAGATTGGAGATCATAAAATTGTGATGATAGTAGAATATATTTGTGTATTTTTCTCTGACTGCCTTCATCTAACTGGATGTAATAGTGGAGAAATGGAGGATTGGATGGGTTTTCTCTTGGCTGTGTTCATGGTAGTTATAGTTAGAGGACAAAGCGTTGAGAAAACTGGAGATGTTGAGGAGATGCAATCAAAAGGATCAGTTGGGTGGTGCCTTTGACTCTAAGGGGTAGGGTGCCAGCCCCATATGCCAGAGGTGGCGGGTTCAAACCGAGCCCCGGCCAAAAACTGCAAAAAAAAAAAGATTAGTCAGAGGGTCTCAGGAAGGAAAGTAATTGAATCTGAAATAGGCAGATAGGCTGGGGGGAAAGCTTATGGAAGGGGCAGGTGTGCAAAGATGTTGAAGATTAGGCACAATGGGAATAAGTGCATAGAAAATTTAGATGAGAGGAAATGATTGTATCTGAGATGTGTGATGACATGACCTGTCCTATGGCCATGAAGGTTATGGCTGAGGTCAAGGAGAGGTTAAGGTCGTTAAGGCAGATGATATCAAGATAAAGAAAAGTTTAGGTGGGGTTGACCATAGCATTTGTGGTCAAAAATATGTTAATGTTAAATAAGAATGAGTAATTCCCAATACGTCACAGTTTCTCATAGAAAATGTCAGAAGAAAATACAGAAAACATTAGGCCCAACCTTGGTATCTAGGCTTTAACTGAAAACTTCTGGGGAATAATAAGTGGGATGTCCTTTATGAGACAATCACGTTTCAGGAAATCATTGTTCAAATGTATTTGGAAATGCATTATGTTATTCACATATAATCTAATTTGCTATTTCAACTTTTGTCCTATAAAATTTTAAAAATTCCTTCCTGTTTATTGTGGACAAACTCCAATCTTAAAGTTATCTAGGCAAAGAATGTTTTTTCTTCCTGGATAGATTTGTATAACATCCTGTTTCTTCCCCACACTGATGTATTACTATTCTACTAGCTTGACTTAATCAGTGTTACTTTGTTTCAAACCCTTGCAGTTTCAACAGTAGTGTGCAGGGATAGGTATAGGGATCACTGCACTGGAAATTTGCAATGGACAAGAGAGATTAGGTTCAATACTGAAGACAATAAGGTAGGGTGAGGATTTGTAGTTGTGTATCAGTGTGTGGGGCAGCTGGGTCTTGGTGTTCATTTTTAGAACTGTTTATTATGCTGGGGACAAGCATGTGGATGGGAAGGAGTATGCGGAAACTGTGCCTTGCCAGGGCTTTCTGTAGGGAGCTGATCTGACAACTCAGTGAAAGCTGATAAGCCAGTAGGACTTGAAAACTGTCTGTGCACCATTTTGCTTTGGAAAAAAACAATCATTTTTATGTAAATAGAAATCTTGGGCTCTCCTACTTCAAAGGGTGGTTCCAGGAACAGCAGTGTAAGCATCATATAAAAACTTGTTAAATGAACTCCAGGCTGCATTTGGACTAGATGTTCAGCTGATTCATTCATATGCACTTGAAAATTACAGAAATATTAATGCAGGGGATAAAATAGGTATCAGAGAGTTTGAAATATCACAAAAGCCAAGGGATTTATGGGGTCTTGATAAGCCCATGTGGTTTGTGCTCCCGGAAGTGTTCAAACACACAGGTTGTGAACGAGATAGGTTGTGTAGCTTTGTTTCTAAGCTGAATATGTATGTAAGATGAAACAGATACACTTACTCATTACCTGTGATAGCCTCCATTCCTAAGTATGAGTCCTACTACATTAGTAAGATGTTTGTAACTTTGGGACTCACTATAATAGCCTTCATTCATAAGTGCAAGCTTTATGCAAGTCAGGTGTCTGTAACTAGGGGAATGCCCATATTCACAGCTGCTTAGGCATGAGTTTGACCAATCCCAGTCTTTCTGGACATTTCAACCGTATATTCTGAGGTTCTTTCTAACACTGCTGGTGTCCTATGAATAGAAATATAGTATCAGGACTCATTGTCCAGCACTCTTTTCCTAGATGTTTCTGTCATGAGAGGATCAAGCCTCATCTGGAACACTTTTTCTCTGAGAACCTGTATTGAAATGTTGTAGGGAAATGTCAGAAGACTTGGTTAACCAAGACTGTTGCACCCTCAGATTTGAAGTGCAGTTCCATTTCAGATCCAAGAGAACAAGGCCAGAAGATTCACCTTAGAAGCATTTTAGTATTTATTCAAAGCACTCACAGAAACTCAACACACTAAACACACACACTGAAAACCAAATCACTACTTAGCCTAGTGAAGTGCTAACAGAGGAAAGCTGCTTGGAATAGGACTTTATGAAATTGTGCTTACACTTTAACAAGTAGGTGAATTGTAAATGGTTCTATTTGTGACTCTGGAGTCTTTCTTCTGCCTCCATGAACTTTTTCTCTCCTCCTGCAGATCTGGCTTGATCCCACAAAACAGATAAAGACACAAGTGAGAAGTGAATATTTAATCATATTTTGAGTTATGATCATTACTTCATTACATGATGTTAAGTTAAACATTACATCCATTTCTACCTTTATGTGTAACATTTATAGGAATATAGACTGAGATAATAAAATAGTGATAGACTAAGCAGTTCAGTTTGCATGTAATACCATCTTCAGCGTTAATAATACTAATGATATTTCTGTAGTATTGTGACTGTTTATTTTGTACTTGGCTTAGGGGATCCTTCTTTTCAGGAAGATCTAGACTCATCTTCCTAAATGTTCCCTCAGTGTGGGACTTTGTTTTTCTAGGAAAGAATGAGAAGATGGTCTTCTTATGTAAGAAGATATGCAATCATGTGATGATTTTTGTAAATTTGATTCTTAGTAGACATACACTATTGCCTTGGCTTTGATTTGGAAGTGTATAATTAGCTTAATCAGCATATATGTTGATCCAGAGTAGTATAGGTACACTATTTGCAGATGCTCTGGAAGAGTGAAGACTCGAGCATCTCTCCAGGGCTCTGATACTGTCAGTGTATTTACTTCTAATTGGTTCCACAATCAAGGGCCACTGTTTTTACTTTTTGGATCTGGATGTAACTATAGCAGGCCCATAGTTAGGCCTGCCTAAATTTTTCTTCCCATGTACTCATAGAATCCCTGAGTGACTGAAAATGTCTACTCTAACCAGCTGCAGTTCTCTTAGCTGGATCTCTGCTAAGATTCCATTGCAGTTTTCAGTCAAAAGATAATTATCAAAGATAAATGTTTATTTTTGAGTTATTTGTGACAACCTTCAACCTCATTGTTCTTGTTTAAAATTTGCCTTTAAGACCATTATTTACTTAAAGTTACAAAAACTCCATCTGTTGAATGCTTGCATATGATTAATAAATAAACTGTTTATAGCAAGAAGGTCTGTTGATATATAGCTGGGTAAAAATGATGATGTGACAACATAAAATTAAATAAAAATTTAACTTGAGAATGAGTAGAACTATATTTTGAGTGTTCGCAATAGAAAAACATATCTGAGGTATAATAAGTATGTTAATTCACTTGATTTAGCCATCCCAGAAAGTATACATATTTTACAACATATTATCATAAACCATAAATATATACAATTTGTATTTGTCACTTTAGAAAAAGGCTATTTTTACAGATACATTTCAATACCTTTTAGAAACTATAGGCATTCTATTAGAAATTTATTCCTGTAGTCATATCTAGGCACTCACGTGCTATGTTTATACCTAGAAAAAAATAGACAAGGAACCATTATGAAATGATAATCTTGTGATGACATTGCTTTATTCTGGAGTGGCACTCACCTCCAAAAAGAGTGTTTGCATACACAGTGCATGGATGCTTGATGCCATCGCCACAGTGCTAGGAGCCAAGAGACATAATATTTAACAATACTCAGGAAAATCCTGGATCCCATTATTCTAGTTTTACGTGTGTAAAGTAAGCTTGAAATCTGACTTTGGTTGGATGGACATTATTAGTAGAATAGTGATGTAGTGCCCCAGATACAGTAAAAGTGCATATATGTCCACAATAGCCGTTTAGTAAATAAATATTTGTGGACTATTGAGTTAGAGGAAGGTGAGTGTGCTGGTGGGTAGAAAAAGATAAAATGACACATTGAAGAAGGAGATGTAACTTAAGAAACTTCAAGTCAAGTAATTAGAAATCTGGTGAACTCTTTTAAGGTGTATAGAATGGGAGAGGGGCAAGATGGCTGTCAGGCACCAGCCTCTGACAGAAGCTCCCATCCAGAGGGAAGGATAATGTCCGGAAAATACCCAACAATGTTGAAGATTGGGGGTCCAGCCAAGAGAGAAGTGATATCTGTAGGACACCTCTGCTGAGGCAAGTTGAGACTCCAAGAAAGCAATCTCTACGTATATACTACTCCCAGAGGAAAAGTCTCTCTCCCCTCCCCCAAAAGTATCTGTCTCCTCCCCTTCCACAACAAGAGAAAGTTGTGTTTTTCTCTTTATCTGCTCCTGTAAGTTTTCTACAGGCAAACCGTGAACTGAGGACCTATTATCTCACCCTATGTGTGAGAGCTACAGGAAGAGGGGTCTACTCCCCTAGAGGGGTCTACTCCCCTGTTGAGATCCCGAACACTTGCTCGCCAGGCAGAAAAACTGAACAAACATTTTTCAGTGCCATTGAACTTCAAGTCCACCATTCCCCCCTTGCCTGCAGAGACAGTGGGGAGGGGGCAAAGGACATCATCCCTCACCCCTGTGGGACCAAGCACCCAGTCCTGGGCCTGCAGCCAGAGACTTGTTAGAGCCATGCTCATTCCCTGGGCACCGGTGATCCCCACTCATGCGGCACGAGACCTACAAGAGCTGGGCGAGTCCAGCAGGCAGCCATGGAGTTTGTGGCTCCCGGCACCTGGGCCTGGCATGCCCAGAACTGCTTGCTAGATCCACGCGCACCCTGCAGGCAGCTGAAGAGTTTTCCACTCCTGACCCTGGGTCTGGTGGGCCCAGAACTGATTCCTAAACCCGTGCATGCCCTGTGGGCAGCCACCAAGTTTCCCTCTCCTGGCACCCAGGCTGGGTGGGCCCAGAACTGCCTACTAGAGCTGTGTGCTCCCAGCATCTCTGGACGATGGCTTGAGAATTATGAGAGGATGGTCAGTTGAGAGGGAACCACACTAGAGCGGCAGTACCCTAAGGTGAAGAGAGGCAGCCACAGCACTGGGAACAATAAGGCTTACATTCCAGGGCTCTTCAGGACAGACACCCTCTGCCTCTCTGGGCAACCAGAGGAAGCAGGCACCTTCTCCCATGGCAGCCACTGACTGAATGGTTCTGATATGGACTCCAAATGGTGTAAATACAGCATGGGGCAGAATCAGCGGAAAAACTCTGGCAACTTGAATAACCAGAGTAGATTAACTCCCCCATGAAAAAATAGGGCAGACCCAGTTGAAGACCCCATCCATGAAGATATGGCTGAGATGTCAGAAATCGAGTTCAGAATTTGGATAGAATATAAGATTAACAGAATAGAAGAAAGGAGGGAATTAGAATTTCAAGAAATTTTTCAAAAGATGACTCAAGAATTCAAGGATGTCAAAGATAAAATGACCAAAGATTTTGAAACATTGAGGCAAAAGTTTGCAGCCCTCAAAAATCTGAAAAATACAGTAGAATCCCTAAGTAACAGAATGGAACAGGAAGAAGAAAGCATCTCTGACATTGAAGACAAAGCTTTTGAACAAGCCCAAGTGCTCAAAGATGAAAAGAAATGGAGAGCATAAATGGATCTCACTCTCAGAGAGCTCTCGGATAATTCGAAGAAAACTAATATTCACCTTATACGAATCCCTGAAGGTGATGAAGTTGCTTCATAAAACACAGAGGCTCTTCTTCATGAAATTATGAAAGAGAAGTTTCCAGACATGCCAAGAGATTTTGAAATTCAGATAGCAGTTTCAAAAACCCAGCATGACTCAACCCAAACAAGACATCCCCCAAGCACATTGTAATTAACTTCACTAAAGTTAATATGAAAGAGAAAATTCTGAAAGCAGTTAGATGTAAGAAAACCATAACCTACAAGGGGAAGAGTATTAGAATGACTTCAGATCTCTGGGCTGAAAACTTTCAGACTAGAAGAGGATGGTCATCTACTTTCAATCTCCTAAAACAAAATAACTTTCAAACCAGGATCCTGTATCCAGCTAAACTGAGTTTCATCTATGATGGAGAAATTAAATATTTTAACAACATTCACATGTGAAGAAATTTGCCATAACTAAACCAGCTCTCAAGGAAATTCTCAAACCTCTCCTCCATAATGACCAGTGCAATCCTACACCATAAAAGCAAATCACTCAGAAACTTTTGATCAAATTCCAACTTCCACAATGGCAAAGTCTACTGGACTTTTGGACAAATCAATGCCCAAAATTCTACCAGGATTATCAATAATTTCAATCAATGTGAATGGCTTAAATTGTCCTGTAAAGAGGCACAGATTGGTTGATTGGATACAGAAACTCAGACCAGACATCTATTGTATACAAGAATCTCACCTTACTTTAAAAGACAAATATTGTCTCAGGGTGAAGGGATGGTCGTCTATATTCCAGGCTAATGGAAAGCAGAAAAAAGCAGGTGTTGCAATTTTATTCGCAGATACAATAGTTTTTCTTTTATTGAATAGTAACTGTGTACATCAATGCACTTTTGGGGTACAGTGTGGTGTTTTCACAAACAATCCGAAACACTTCCATCAAACTGGTTAACATAGCCTTCACAGAATTTTCTTAGTTATTGTGTTAAAATGTTCATATTCTACTCATAGAAAGATTCATTTGTACCCTTGTAAGATGAACCACAGAAGTGAACCCTCAAATCCCCCTCCCTCCACCCATTTCCCCTCCCTCCCCCTTCCCTGTATCCTTAGGTTGTTATTAGTTTATAGCTTTCATATAGATTTCATATAGCTTTCACTGTGAATTAGTTTCATAATAGGGGTGTGTACTTTGGATACTTTTTCCTCCATTCTTGTGATACTTTGCTATATAGCTTTCATATAGCTTTCACTGTGAATTAGTTTCATAATAGGGGTGTGTACTTTGGATACTTTTTCCTCCATTCTTGTGATACTTTGCTCAGAAGAACATTTTCCAGCTCTGTCCATGTGAACATGAAAGATGTAAAGTCTCCATCTTTCTTAATGGCTGCAGAGTATTCCATGGTGTACATATATCACAGTTTGTTGATCCATTCGTGGATCGATGGGCACTTGGGCTTCTTCCATGACCTGGCAATTATGAAGTGGGCTACAGTAAACATTCTGATACAAGTATCTTTGTTGTAATGCGATTTTTGGTCTTCTGGGAATATACCTAATAAAGGAATTGCAGGGTCAAATGGCAGGTCTATTTTTAGTTTTCTAAGTGTTCTCCAGATGTCTTTCCAAAAGGAACATATTAGTTTACATTCCCACCAACAGTGTAAGAGTGTTCCCTTGTCTCCACATAAACGCCAGCATCTCTGGTTTTGGGATTTAGTGATATGGGCTGATCTTACTGGAGTTAGGTGATATCTCAAAGTAGTTTTGCTTTGCATTTCTCTGATGATTAAGGATGGTGAGCATTTTTTCATATATCTATAGGCTGTGCACCGATCTTCTTCAGAGAAATTTCTCTTCAAGTCCCTTGCCCACCCTGAGATGGGATCACTCGTTTTCTTCTTGCTAATACGTTTAAGTTCTCTAAGGATTCTGGTTATTAAACCTTTGT
>NW_003852695.1:760964-775835 GCF_000181295.1 Otolemur garnettii
TCTGCCCCATTTTTCCTTGGGGGAGTTGGTCTATTCTGGTTATTCGAGGTGCCAGAGTATTTTCCGCTGATTCTGCCCCATTCTGAGTTTACCTTGTTTGGAGGCCTTATCAGAACTGTTCAGTTCGTGGCTTCTTCTGGTTACCCAGAGGGAGTGGCAGAGCATGTCTGTAGTCTACTCCCAGTTCTCAGGTGCTGGGGCAACTGGGGTGCAGTGGAATGGCAGCAGCTCCACGGGAGTGTTGTTGGCCAGATTAGACCTCATTCAGCCTACTGGGGCAACCAGGGGGCAGGAGATCAGTAGTAGCCGAATCAGTCCTAGTTCAGTACCCTGGAGCAGCCAGAAGGTGGGGGAATGGCAACGGTAATGTAGGGTACGCAAGCGACCAGATCAGTCTTAGTTCGGCCCCACTAGAGTAGCTGGGGGAATGGAGGACTCCTTCACCGTGGCCTGTTGAACGCATGCAGCACCAGCAAGCCGATCTATTCCCTCCCAGTGTGGGAGCCCAGAGTGGGGAACTCCTCCACCTCCGTCTGTCCGACGCACGTGGCTCTAACAAACAGTTCCGGTCCTGCCCAGAGTGGAAGACTTCTCCACCGCCTCTTGTAGGGCACGCATGGCTATAGCAAGCAGTTCTGGGCCCACCCAGCACAGGTGCCTGGAGCAGGGAACTCCTCTGCTGGCCCCCGTGGGGTGTCCATGTCTCTAGAAAGCTGTTTGGGGTCTGCCTGGAATGGAGGACTCCTCTGCTATTGCCCGCAGGACACCTGTGACACTAGCAAGCAGTTCTGGGCCCACCCAGAGCCCTGGAGCGGGGATCTCTTCAGCCTCCCTTGGGGTGCGTGGCTCTAGCAAGCATTTCTGGGTCCTCGCAGAGTGAGGGACTCCTCTGCCACCGCCTTCGGGGTGCGTAAGGCTATAACAAGTAGTTCTGTGCCTGCCTGGAGCAGGGGAAGTCCTCTGCAACCACCTGCAGCCCGCAGGAGGTTGGTGACTCTAGCAAGCGGTTTTGTGCCCGCCCAGAGCCCTTGAGTAGGGATCTACTCTGCCGCCTGTATGGTGCGTGGCTCTAGCAAGCAGTTCTGGGACCTCCCAGAGTGGGGAACTCATCCGCTGCCACATGCGGGGGTGCACAAGTCTCTAGCAAGTGGTTCTGCACCTGCCCAGAGGAGAGGAAGTCCTCTGTGGCCACTTGCCACACACAGGAGGTGTGCGGCTCTAGCAAGCAGTTCTGCACCTGCCCAGAGCCCTGGAGCAGGGATCTACTCTGCCGCTTGTGGGGTGTGAGGCTCTAGCAATTGGTTCTATGGCTACCTGTAGCAAGGGAAGTACTCTATGGCCACCCATCATCTGCAGGAGGTGTGTGGCTCTAGCACCAAGTTCTGCACCAGCCCAGAGCCCTGGAGCAGGGATCTACTCTGCCGCCAATGGGGTGCGCAGCTCTAGCAAGCAGTTCTGGGTCCTCCCAGAGTGGGGGACTCATTCGCGGCCACCCATGGGGGTGCGCAAGGCTCTAGCAAGTACTTCTGTGGCTGCCTGGAGCAGGGGAACTCCTCTCCAGCCACCTGCCACCCGTGGGAGGCTTGCGGCTCTAGCAAGCAGTTCTGGACCTGCCCAGAGCCCTGGAGCTGGGGTCCCCTCTGCCGCCCATGGGGTGCGTGGCTCTAGCAAGCAGTTCTGGGTCCTCACAGAGTGGAGGTCTCATCCGCCGTCACCCACCGGGGTGCGCAAGGTTCTAGCAAGTACTTCTGTGGCTTCCCAGAGCAGGGGATCCTCTCGGGCCACCCACCACCCACGGGAGGCTTGCAGCTCTAGCAAGAGGTTCTGGACCTGCCCAGAGCCCTGGAGCGGGGGTTTCCTCTGTCGCCCGTGGGGTGCGCAGCTCTAGCAAGCAGTTCTGGGTCCTCCCAGAGTGGGGGACTCATCCGCTGCCACCCACGGGGGTGTGGAAGGCTCTACCAAGTCATTCTGTGCCTTCCTGGAACAAGGGACTTCTCTGAGGCTACCCCCCCACCCGTGGGAGTGGGCAGCTCTAGCAAGCAGTTCTGGGGCCTGCTTTGTACCTGTATTTTGTGTTCTTAAATGATCTTCCTTGGATTTACAGCTTGCCGAACTTCTTTCTGGGCTCAGCTTCCCGTCTTTGGCTTCCTATATTCTGATTCCAACCAGTTTTTCTTTCTTTGCTCAGGAGCCTCTGACGGGGGTTGCTACCAGTCAGCCATCTTCCCAGAATCCCCCAATCCAATAGGTTTTAAACCAACAAAAGTAACCAAAGATAAAGATGGCCACTTTATATTTGTTAAGGGCAATACTCAATATGATGAGATCTCAATTATCAGTATCTATGCACCCAACCAGAATGCAACTCAATTTAAAAGAGTTACCCTAATAGACATGAGGAACTTGATCTCTCCCAGCTCCATCATAGTCGGAAATTTTAACACACCTTTGGCAATGTTGGATAGATCCTCCAATAAGAAGCTTAGAAAAGAAATTTTAGATTTAAATTTAACTATTCAACTTTTGGACATAACAGACATCTACAGAATATCTAACAGACATCTACAGAACATTTCATCCTAACAAAACTGAATACATATTTTCCTCATCAGTCCACGGAACATTCTCCAAACACAATCACAGGTCATAAGTCTAATCTCAGTAAATTTAAAAGAATAGAAATTATTCCATGCATCTCCTTGGACCATCATGGAATAAAAGTTGAACTCAGTAACAACAGGAATTTGCAGTCTCATACAAAAACATGGAAGCTAAATAACCTTATGCTGAATGATAGATGGATCAGAGATAAGATCAAGAAGGAAACTGGAAAATTTTTAGAACAAAATAATAAAGAAGACAAGAGTTATCAGAACCTCTGTGATACCGCAAAGGCAGTCCTAAGAGGGAAATTTATAGCATTGCAAGCCTTCCTCAAAAGAACGGAAAGAGAGGAAGTTAACAACTTAATGGGACATCTCAAGTAGCTGGAAAAGGAAGAACATTCCAATCCGAAATCCAGCAGAAGAAAACAAATAACCAAAATTAGAGCAGAATTAAATGAGATTGATAACAAAATGAATATAGAACAGATCAACAAATCAAAAAGTTGGTTTTCTGAAAAATCAACAAAATCGATAAACCTTTGGCCAACCTAACCAAGAAAAAAGAGTAAAATCTTTAATCTCATCAATCAGAAATGGTAAAGATGAAATAACAACAGACATTTTAGAAATTCCAAAAATCCTTAATGAATATTACAAGAAACTTTATTCCCAGAAATACGACAATCTGAAGGAAATTGACCAATACTTGGAAGCATGTCATCTCCCAAGACTTAGCCAGAATGCAGTAGAAATGTTGAACAGGACTATACCAAGCTCTGAAATAGCATCAACTATACAAAATCTCCCTAAAAAAAAAAGCCCACGACCAGATGGCTTCACATCAGAATTCTACCAAACCTTCAAAGAGGAACTAGTACCTATATTTCTCAACCTTTTCCAAAACATAAAAAAAGACAGAATACTACCCAACACATTCTATGAAGTGAACATCACCTTGATACCCAAACCAGGAAAAGACCCAACAAGAAAAGAAAATTATAGACCAATATCACTAATGAATATTAATGCTAAAGTATTGACCAAGCTCCTAACAAACAGAATCCAGCAACACATCAAACAAATTATACACCATGACCAAGTGGGTTTTATCCCAGGATCTCAAGGATGGTTCAACATATGTAAATCTGGAAATATAATTCATCACAAAAACAAATTAAAAATGAAGACCATATGATTCTCTCAATTGATGGACAAAAAGCTTTTGATAATATCCAGCATCCCTTCATGATCAGAACACTTAAGAAAATTGGTAGAGAAGGAACATTTCTTAAACTGATAGAGGCCATCTATAGCAAACTCACAGCCAATATTGTACTGCATGGGCTTAAATTGAAATTGTTTCCACTCAGATAAAAAATCAGGTAAGGTTGCTCATTGTCTCCATTGCTCTTTAACATTGTAAAGGAAATTTTAGCCATCACAATTAGGGAACAAAAGGCATTAAGGGCATTCATATAGGGTCAGAAGAGATTAAACTTTCACTTTTCGCAGATGATATGATTGTATATATGGAAAACACCAGGGATTCTACTACAAAAATTTTAGACGTGATCAAGGAATACAGCAATGTCTCAGGTTACAAAATCAACACTCATGAATCTGTAGCCTTTATATGTACCAATAGCAGTCAAGCTGAGAAAACTGTCAAGTTCTCTATTCCATTCACAGTAGTGCCAAAGAAGATGAAATATTTGAGAGTTTACCTAACAAAGGATGTCAAAGATCTCTATAAAAAGAATTATGAAACTCTAAGGAAAGAAATAGCTAAAAATGTTAACAAATGGAAAAACATACCATGCTCATGGCTGGGAAGAATCAACATTGTTAAAATATCCATATTACCCAAAGCAATATATAATTTTAATGCAATCCCTATTAAAGCTCCACTGTCATAATTTAAAGATCTTGAAAATATAATACTTCATTTTATATGGAATCAGAAAAAAATCTCAAATAGCCAAGATATTACTCAGGAATAAAAACAAAGCAGGAGGAGTGACGCTACCAGACCTCAGATTATATTATAATTGATGGTGATTAAAATAGCATGGTACTGGCATAAAAACTGAGAGGTAGATATATGGAACAGAATAGAAAGACCACAGATGAATCCAGCTACTTACCGTTACCTGATCTTTGATAAGCCAATTAAAAACATTGAGTGGGGAAAAGATTCCCTATTTAACAAATGGTGCTGGGTGAATTGGCTGGCAACCTGTGGAGGACTGAAACTGGACCCACACCTTTCACCATTAACTAAGATAGATTCTTACTGGATTAAAGGTTTAAACTTAAGACATAAAACCATAAAAATACTAGAAAAAAATGTAGGGAAAACACTTGAAGAAATTGGCCTGGGCAAAAATTTTATGAGGAGGACACCTCGGGCAGTTGAAGCAACATCAAAAACACACTATTGGGACCAGTTCAAGCTAGAGAGCTTCTGCACAGCCAAGAACACAGTTAAGTAAAGCAAGCAGACAGCCCTCAGAATGGGAGAAGATATTTTCTGGTTATGTCTCTGACAAAGGTTTAATAAAGAGAATCCATAGAGAACTCTAACCTATTAGCAAGAAAAGATCAAGTGATCCCATCTGAGGCTCAACAAGGGACTTGAAAAGAAATTTCTCTAAAGAAGATAGATTCATGGCCTACAGATATATGAAAAAATGCTCACCATCCTTAATCATCAGAGAAAGCAAATCAAAACTACTTTGAGATATCACCTAACTCCAGTAAGATTAGCCCATATCACAAAATTTCAAAACCAGAGATGCTGGCATGGAAGTGGAGAAAAGGGGACACTTCTACACTGCTGGTGGGAATGCAAACTAATACGTTCATTTTTGGAAAGATGTCTGGAGAACACTTAGAGAACTAAAAATAGACCTGCCATTTGATCCTGCAATTCCTTTATTAGGTATATATCCAGAAGACCAAAAACCACATTACAGCAAAGATATTTGTATCAGAATGTTTATCGCAGCCCAATTCATAATTGCCAGGTCATGGAAGAAGCCCAAGTGCCCATCGATCCACGAATGGATCAATAAACTATGGTATATGTACACCATGGAATAGAGACTTTACCTCCTTCATGTTTACATGGATGGAGCTGGAAAATATTCTTAGCAAAGTATCACAAGAATGGAAGAAAAAGTATCCAGTGTACACAGCCCTATTATGAAACTAATTTATAGGTTTCATGTGAAAGCTATAACCTAATTATAGCCTAAGAATATTGGGAAGGGGGAGGGGGAGGGGAGGGGCGGGGGACAGATGGGTGGAGGGAGGGTGATTGGAGGGATCACCTTTATGGTTTATCTTACAGTGGTACAAATGAATCTTTCTAAAAGTAGAATATAAACGTTTTAACACAATAACTAAGAAATGACATACAGGCTATGTTAACCAGTTTGATTTCAAATTGTATATGAAAACACCACACTGTACCTCATGATTGCATTAATGTACACAGCTATCATTTAATTAAAAAAATAACTACATAAAGAATATTCAAATTGCCTGCCCTTAGGAATACTGGGATAAATATAGTTATCTGAATCCCTGTGCCTACAAGATGGGCTACAAGATGGTAAGAAATTTAGCAGAAGCAGCAATACCCAGCTCTATCCCTGTAAACCTCTTCTGGGCACCATCAGGTCCTTTGGGTCAACCCCCAGCTCAAGAACTTCAGTCAGGATGGCTGAAGCAGGACAAGGCCACACTCTCCATACCAAGCCAGTGCTCAAATCTTGTCTATAAGTGTTCCTACCCCTTCTATCTAGCCTTCCATAGCTCCCTATTTCTTACCATAATTCTGGGCATCTTGGCTTTGCTTTCCAAATCGCAATCCCTTCTGACCTAATACATACTACCATTCCTAATAGACATTTGTCCACCTCCACCCTCTAAATCTTCTGCCAGTGTGACCTGCCAAAACCCTGAATTCTTTTTTTTTAGACAGTGTCTCACTTTGTCACCCTCAGTAGAGCGGTATGGCATCAGAGCTCACAGCAACCTCCAGCTCTTGGGCTTAGGTGATTTTCTTGCCTCAGCCTCCCAAGTAGCTGGGACAACAGACACCTGCCACAATGCCAGGATATTTTTTTGTTGCAGTTTGACCAGGGCCGGGTTCAAACCCACCACCCTCAGTGTATGAGGCCAGCACCCTACTCACTGAGCCACAAGTGCCACCCCTGACTTGTCATCAAAGCCTTTCATAGGAACCACCCAGCCTGCAGAGCTCCACTTATCTGAGGCACCACACAATTAAGCACTTAATTATCTTCTGTCAGGCACGCTAATGGCTTCCTGTGATAGAGGCTGGGTGGGTCTCTTCCTTTTCCCTAGGAGGCTGAAAACTCCTGTCCCTTAGTGGGCTCTGCAATAGCATGGGCTGAGTGAAAAAGAGGTGAAAGTTATTGTCCTTGAGCATCTGCCCTGTGAGGTGCATGCATATCTCAATCTTGTCATTCTTCAGTCTGCTCAGAGCCTTACACGCGGCTTCCTTTGCTGGTGCAAGTCACACCTCTGAACAGGTGACCCTTAACAGTTGTCCCTACCTGAGCTGTGCTCCCTACCTGAACTGTCCTGCCCGGCCCTGCTGCTTTCCTCACCAGGAAAATCTAGGTGCTCTGTCCTCTTGGATGCCATGATATAACTTCAGTCTCAACTGCCACTCTTCCTCCCATTCCCCACATTCATAGAGGGAACTCAAGGACTTGGTTATTTTCAGGTATCAGGCAACTTTGCATTTTCCCCTATTCCCTCCAGAAAAAAAATTGATTTCTCTATAAAACCCCCCCAAACCCCACCCGGTCTTCCTGTTGTACCCAATGCGAGTGGAATTGTAGGAGAAAATGCCAGTGCACTGTTCAAATTGAGTTTGGAGTACTTTATTGGCTGGCCAACTGAGAAAGGCTCACACCTGAAAATTCTCAGCACTGGCATAACAAAAGAAGGAAGTTTTTATACCTTTCTTTCAGTTGTGGTGGGGGTGAAGAGCAAGACCTTGCAAAGTTAGATATACAGGATTGGGGTTGGTTAGTTACCAGAATTGAGGATAGGAATGTCATTTAATAAGGGTTTGCTGAAACTCTGGGCTAATTCCCTGTCTCCACAAGATATCTTTGTTTAACTGCCCATTTCTGCAAGGCTTACATGCTGAAGGAGGTGCTGGAGGGGAGGAGGAAAGAGAGTGCAAATTGGGGTCCCTTTGGACTTTCATTTTCCCCACTGGTCTTATGTCCTCTCAAATCATTGACTAATCTTGTGCAGGAATTTGAATGTATCGAGTTCTTATTATTAGTTTTACCATGGCTTATTTGTTGTTCAGTGAGATTATCTACTTGAGGATATATGGTCCTGTGAGGAGTTCAAACAAGAGGAAAGTAGCTGGTCTGGTCAAGCTAGTGACTGAAGTGGTCCCTGGTGGTTTAAATTAAATAAGCTTTAGAACCAAGACTGGGAATTTTCTCACTCTTTCTGCTGCAGCACCTTTGCACGGCACTGCAGGCATTAAACTTTAGAGTCACCTGGCTGGGTTTTTCTATTTTCCTGGTTGGGACCAGTATTTCGATTTTAGAGACAGTGACTTCTATTCAGTTCTCTTTTCAGGCCTTAACTATAGCGTGGTGGAGTGGGGCTTAATATACATAGGTGTTTTCACTTTTTCTTGTGTTACCTGTTGAGTACTATACCTGATTACGAATTCAAGCATCCTTCTGGGTGCCTTTGCATTTATACAGTTATAAAGGAGTCACCTCTTTGTCCTACTTTGTCTTATCTCAGTGGTGTGAGTGCACAGATCACATTTCTCCTCCTCTTTTCCCAAAGCTCAATTAAGACAAGTCCCCAAGGAGTTTCCTCAAGTTTCAGCTGTGCATTGACCATCCAGCTCCCAGTATGTGGCTGGAGCAGGGCATATTGACCATCTTAAAAGTAACTTTTGCTTCCCACAGGGCAGTGAATCTCTCTTCAGTTGGCTGTGACAAATCCAGGTGAGGATTCCTTCCATGTGTGAGGTCAGGATGATGGTTGTAGAGTTCCTTCTATCTTGGTTTGAGGGGGACAGAGTTCTGATTCTTGACTTAGACTTGATCCTCTTGATTCCCCAGAAGGAAAGGATGTACAGACACAAAAGACTAAACAGGACATGGTTAATTACCCAAGTGGAGCTCTTCTTTGCTACTCTTCCTAGAGATTCTAATTTCCTGTTCAATTCAGTGTCTCTGAGTTGTTTTAGGAGTCTCTGCAAAATTGCAGAGAATTGATGGAGGCCTGTTTGAACAACACCAGTTGCAAGGCCTGTATCCAATTAAGCTTTGTTTTCTGGCAGAATTTAATAGTTCTTGGTCTTATGGCTTTATGTATGCACTCTACTCTGTCCAAGCTTTGAGGCCTATACGTCATATACAACATTTAGGTTAATTCAAAGTTTTAATTATTATTTGTGCTATTTTTGTTATGAATGCTAGCCGATTGTCAAATTTAAGCCAGAGTGGCAACTTAAACCATGGGATGATTTTTCTGGGCTATAATTTTACTACATTTTTATTTTGGTGGGAAAAGCTTCTACCTATTCTAAGTACATGTAGACCAGAACTAGTAAGTACCAGTTTCCTCTATATCTGGACAACTCAGTTTAGTCCATTTGCACATCTTTAAAAGGGGATTTTCTGTAGGACTGAATTTCAGGTGTCAGGGATGGTTCCTGTCTAGCATTGTGTTGGTTGCATGTCACACAATGCTGCCTGACTTTCTTGGCAAGGGTGGCCAATAGGGAAATGCAAAAGTGTCTCCCCAGAAGTCTCTTAATTTTCTTTTTGCTTCTTTTCTAAGTGTATGGCCTCATGTATGCAACCTCTATAACCAACCTCAGATTTTCATACAGTAAGCTTTAATATTCAGTGAGGCATGAGTTGATCAACCAATGACACCCCTTGGTATTCATAACAGTGACAATTGCGTATGGTGCTCAGACTCTTAAGTTTTGTCCCAAAGTCAACTTAGCCTTCTGCAGTAGCATGGCCGTGGCTACAAGTGTTCTTAGGTATGGAGGCCATCTCTTCAAGACCTTGTCAATTTGCTTAGAGAGATAAGCAACTCGTCTTGCCAAAGATGCTACATTCTGGGTGAGCACTTCCTTAGCTATTCTATTTCTTTCTGATACGTATAGTTCAAAAGGGCTTGGCCAGATCAGGGAAGCCTGGCACCAAAACTGTCCACAGGTTATTCTTTAGCATTTTGAATGCTTTTGGTTGGCTGGATTTTTACTCAATTGGCCTGTTCTCTCCTCCTTTAGTAATTTCATATAATGGTTTGGGCAGTTTGTACGTTTCAAACAGTCTTTCACCGAAATTCTCAGGGTTTTCATCTGGCTTCTGCATGACCTCAGCCACCTTGCATATGTTTGTAGCTGTCTGGCTTCCTTATACTGACAGGGATGTAGTCAAGGTTGGGTTCAGTATACCAGAAGGAAACCATTAAAAGTTAAGTATAAATATCATCAACTTCTAAATTTCCAGGCTAAGGTTCACATAGTGAGAACATTAGTATTCTTATCTACAGACTTATCACAGTGTTTAAGATAATAACTAGGTTTAAGAGTTCCTATGGAACTGATCCAAAGTTATGGACAATTTATGTGAATATTCCTGAACATCAGTTGGTGTTGGGTCATTTATGAGGCCGTGTTACAGTCACATCATTTACTAGGAAATTCTCATTCAGATTCCAGTGTTTTTTTCTTTTCTTTTCTTTTCTTTTTTTTTCCAGTGTTTTTTTCTTAAGGTATCTATCTAGACAGCAGAAAACATTTAATAGTGCACAGATTTTTCCAGTGTGGCCAAAGGTGACCTTTATTGAGCTTGAAGTTTTCGGAGAAAATATAATGACTGTATATAACTTTGAATTCTTTGGCCAGTCTCTCAGTCCCATTTAACAGATCAGTTTAGTAAAACAGCTATATCTCATTTTCTGAGATGGAATTGCAGACAAGGCTGGAAACTAGTACAGGTGGGCTACAGTTGTTTTTTTCTTTTGCACTATTTTTCTCTCTTTGATTTCTCACTTTACTAAAAACAAATTATAGCAGAACTAATTCAATTGCCAAAAATAAACTATACTTTCAGAATACTGGTTGTGATCATTTGTGTAAAGTGCAACAAGAATAATTTTTAGTTACCTAGGCCTTTCTTCTCTTTAAAATGGCCCTTGTTGGAACTTTTTATAAGGAATCTCAGGTTAGTCATGAAAGCCTTCCAGGTTTCATCTGTGCCATTAGTTACCAGTATGCATTGGGTAAATTCTTTTTTTCTTGAGGTCCCCAAGCAAATTGTGGTTCCAAGACGTGTCAAAAAGTGACATTCTTTACTTAATGCAGATTAAGAAACATTATTGATGGGTATCTGGACAAGTTTTTCAGTAAGTTTTTTTTATTGGCCTTATAAAGGCAAATTTAATTCCTTAATGCAGTCTGAACACCTCTGAAAATGCTATTCCAGGCAAAGCTTTGGTAAAATACTAATGCTTTTAGACTGTCCTATAGAATGAAACAGATTCTTACTGAACTTATGCAAATAATTGTATTGTCAGAAATTAAGAATACTTACAAATGGCTTTCAAATTCCACAGAAATCAAGGAGAGAGAAAAAATAAATGTTTCAAATTTTGCCTATAATTATATATATTGCTGAAAGCTACAAATAGCTCAAAAGACAGAAAATGGTTGTCTTGACTTCTGGAAAAGAGAACACAGAAAGAATCAGCAATGTTTCAAACAAAAAGCCATAACAAACCAGCCCAGTTTCATGTAACTGACTTTTGTTCTGTTTGTAGTTAGGTTAGCAATACTCATGGCCATGTTAGTTTTCTAATAAAAGTATTAGAAGTTTGCTTTCAGCCTGATGGTATTTAATTATCAAAGACATCAGAAATTTTAATTGGAGAGAATTTCTCAGTCTTTTCCAATAATTTCTCTTGAAGGATAAATGTTGGACCCAGTCAGTTACGAAAAATACTTTTTGAGATGAACTAATAGTGTTACTGATAATATATAGACAGATGAATATTTTATAATATTAGAAGATATATAAATATAACCTATATAAAATTAATTATCATTTCATATTTGATAATATTTTGTATACATTTTTAGTATATTAACTAAGTTTAATATGTGTTTCTCAAATTTTCAGTGGTCTTTTTTATTAAATCATAGCTTATACATTAATGTATTTATTGGGTACAATGTGCTGGTTTTATATACAATTTGAAATACTTACATCAAACTGGTTAACATAGCCTTCACTGCATTTTCTTAATTATTATGTTAAGACATTAATATTCTACACTTCATAGATCTGACATGTATCCTTGTGAAATACACATACATGTGGTCTGAACCATTACCCTCCCTCCACCCATTCTCCTCTCTCCCCTGCCCTGACTCTCTCCTCTTCCCCCTCCATCTTGGGCTGTAGTTGTGGGTGCTTATATATTGGTTTCATAGTATATCTGCATACATTAGATACTTTTTCTTCCATTCTTGAGAGGCTTTGCTAAGAAGAATATGTTCCAGCTGCATCCATGTAAACATAAGAGAGGTAATGTCTCCATATTTTTTAAGGCTATATCATATTTCATGGTGTCCATATACCACAAAGTCTGATAACCAGAATCCACAGAGAACTCAAACATTAGCAAGAAAAGAACAAGTGATTCCATCTCATTGTGGGCAAGACAATGGAATAGAAACTTATCTGAAGAAGACAGGCACACAGCCTACAGACACATAAAAAAATGCTCATCATCTTTAATCATCAGAGAAATGGAAATCAAAACCACTTTGAGATATCATCTAACTCCAGTAGTATTAGCCCACATCACAAAAACCAAAAACTATATATGTTGGTGTGGATGTGGAGAAAAAGGAACACTAATGCACTACTGGTGGGAAAGGAAACTAATACATTCCTTTCAGAAAGAAGTTTGAAGATCACTTAGTGATCTAAAAATAGACCAGCCATTTGATCCTACAATTCTTCTACTAGGCATATATCCAGAAGAACAAAAATCACTTTATAACAAAGATATTTGCACCAGAATGTTTATTGCAGCCCAATTAATAATTGTTATGTCATGGAAGAACTCCAAGTGCCCATCAACCCACGAATGGATTAAGAAATTGTGGTATATGTGCACCATCGAATATCATGCAGCCTTTCAGTGGTCTTGATATTTCAAAAAGACCAAATTTAGAGTTTTGCTTCTGGAAATTTGTCAAATAAGATTACAAGTCAAAAAAATTTAAAGGCAATACTGTATAGTCAACTGGATTGTATGTAAATTCTTTTAAAAAGTTTCTTATGAACTTTATTAAATCCTTCACAGACAATTTCTAAACATTCTAAATTTTCTGGATTGTCCTGCTTATTACTTTCTTAAATAATTCTTCTGTTTCAGAACAAAATTTACCACATAAGAGCCTTTTCTTACACAATGCTATTTACCTTTCTGCCTAATTTTTTTTTACTCTCAAAAAAACTACTTTTTAAAAAATGGAATCACAGTTTACTATGAAGTTAATTATTTTCTTAGCTAAACTGATAATTAGAATGTTTAAAAGGTAAGAATATTATTTTTTGACAAAGGCTCAGTTTCCCAAATAATTTAAAGAGTCAAAGTATTATATTTTACAAAAGAGAGACATTTTATGGAATATGATACAAGATTTTCCTACTCAGAGATATACAGCCCCCCCCCCCAATTCATCAGGCTCAGATGAGCTCAGAAATCAGACTCTTATTTCTAGGCACAAACAGGCTGCACCCTGCAGGCCAAATGCTCTGAACTCAAGCAAAGCCAGGAATAAAGCATCTTGAACAGGGAGCACACACCCTAATTTCCTCCCTACAACAAAAACCTAATACACTTGTCTCAGTGGAGGGACCGCATTCATTTATTTGTTAAAACACTCATTTAGTTTTTAAAGGTGCTTTGCCATCTACCAAGTCCTGGCCAAAATTTCTCTTAGGGTCAATATTAATCCTAGAAAAAGGACCAATGAAGGAGACCTCTGACTTTAGCCTCCTCATCCCTGCCAGAATCTCTGGCATTTTTCAATCTGTCCAAAAAATCCCAGTTTATCATTGATCTGTGGCCCATGGGTTCAACTCTCAATCTCTGAGAACAAGGTCTCACTAAAGAAGGAAATTTCAGTAACCATACCATAACATAGGCATTATTTCTGATGTCTTTTCATTGTTCCCATAAGTCAAACATGGCTACATGGTAAAGATGGCCACGAAGGACAGGATCTGTACTGTAGGGGACGCCAAGAACCAGATGACCTCTGAGCAAGATGATTTGCAGCTGAGGGGTGGACCCTTGGGCAATTGGTTCACAGGTGCTTCTTGCAGAGAAAGAGCCTGAGCCCATGGAGATCCTTCAGCACATAGTCATTCTTGAATACTCACCTCACCTGTATTGTACTGTCTCAGTAAAAGAGTAGTGCAGAGCTTGCTCGGGGCTACCCTGCAAAGAAGGGCTAGCCCACTTCCCTCAAGCTTGTACTTCTAATCCGCATCACACCTGGTTCCTTCCTGTAGTGATCAAGACCAGGGCCATTGGGGCCCAAGGGGTTGTGACACTGTATCCAAGACAGAAAGAAGAATACCTTGAACATCCAGTTTCTCTTAGAATAGCCACTGGACAAAGTTGGAGCAGGGAAGAAAGGGGCCATGTGGGCTTGACAGTGCCCTGCAGTTGCTGGTCTAAGTAGGGGAATACGCTCTTAGGCCTCACACAATTCAGAGGTTTAAAATGAAGAACACAAGCTCACAGTCAAATCCAGCACACTTAGAAATGTTACAGAGGTGGCAGTTCTATAATCTTTGAACATTTTAACTTTAATAATGGGATTAAAAACAATTATATCTTAAAGGATAATATAATCACCTGAATATTAGGGCATTTAAGTTATTCTTGTTTGAAGTTCTCAAACTTCCCAGAGACATGGTTGAAGCAGTCACCCAGTAAACCCTTTTTTAAGCCCTTCTGCACAGTTCCTAACTGGGTGGGCTTCCCAGGAGTGCTTCTCATCTCTTTCCCTCAGAAAAACTACAAACAGGCTCAGTGTCTATGACTCAAGTGGCTAAGATGCCAGCCACATACACCTAAGGTGGCGGGTTTGAATCTAACCTGGGACCACCAAACAACAATGAAGGCTGCAACCAAAAAA
>NW_003852695.1:776060-792084 GCF_000181295.1 Otolemur garnettii
ACACAGTTCTGTTGCCTTGTGAAAAGAAGGGGGCATGAACCCATGCCTATTATTATCCATATCGGTTAGTTTCCAAGCATTCACATACACACAATTCCAACTCATTTCTCGGCCTGGTCAGCCTTGATTTCTTTCTGGAACTGACCCTTAGCCATAGGAAGCGACCCACACTCCCCTAGGCTCTGTGAGGGTTTTGGGGAACTCTACCTTCAGTATCCAGTCTCAGTCCCACCACACACTCACGCTCTCATACACCTCTCATCAGTCTTGCCAGCAATCTAACACCCAGGGGTTGATCAGACCACTGCTTACAATCAAATAGTAGGAAGCCCAGATTGATTCTACCTTGTGTTAGAGATCTCCCTGTGCAGAAGTCAGTTTTTGCCTGACAGTTGGTAAGTACCAGGTGCATCTGAACCTGTTCTCTCATTGGGTGATCTTGCTTTGTTGTACCCACTGCACATGCATGAAACCAGGGAAGGGGGTTTGGACTAAAATCAATCAATGATCAATGCAGGGGAAGTGACCACTTGATGGACTACAGTCATGAGAGCTGGGTCACGGGGGCCGATGGAAGGTCACTGTACATTAAAGCTGGGCCATTCAATTTCACAGAGGACTCAGGGTGGTTCTTAGAATACTGGTTCAGAGAAGCCAGCAGTGAAGTTCTTTAACATGCACTGGAGGGGTGTCACAGGTTTACTTTATTGAGTTCCCACAATTGTGAACCCAAAAAAAAAAAGAATAGAAATTAGATTGGGACAGACAATAAGAATAACAATGACAAACAATGACAACAATGACAAACAAACATATGAACATGCGCCTCTGAGGCCTAGTATCCCCAGTATCATCAGTGTTTCCACAAACCTTGGACAGGTCTACCCAGAACCAGGCAGCCCTCAAGAGCCCCTATGTCTCCTTTTTGGGTGTCTGCTGGGTGGGACTTCAGGAGTCCCTGTGCCTCCTTCTTGGGCCCCTTGTGATAACCAAGGCTGCAGCCCATGGCCCCCTCCCCAAGACCAGTGGGGAACAAGCCCCCTACCCTTGAAAAGGAAACCTCTCATAAGTCTTTTAGCCTCAGCCCCCACAAAGGTGAAGGAGTTAGAATCTATGAAGACACTTAAAGGAGGAAGGGAGGCGGTGAATTCCAAATAAAGCCCTGGGTGGGTCCCAAGTTGTTCTCGGAAACTTACCCAATTTGTACCCCCAAAGTATGTAACTTTTATCTTATGATTTGTGAGCTAATATATTTTAAGTTAAGCATGTATGTCCACCCTGAATTGTGTAACTTTTTACAATATACTCCCATCTTATGATTATGAAGTAATATGCTTGTATCTTGTGATTATGAGCCAATGTGTACCCCCAACTTGCAACCCTGCCTTAATTGTTATGATTGTCTTCTGTATCATGCTAGCTTGCTGACCAGCCATGACTATGCAGAATAATGGTATCAAAAGGCTTCTCCCCCGCTATTCAAGGCTGCTTTTTGGCCCTCCACAACAGCCCCCTGTAGGTGCACCTGCAGGTGTATCAAATTACCAATAAATTTCTAGGAATGAATTACATCTTAAGTGGGGTCCATCCTTCTCTCACATCTGCAATTTCATTTCATTGAAGGCCCCAGAAAGATTCATGGACCACTGCCTGGGCCCGCCACCGACTGACAGCTCTCAGGGGAGCCCTCAGGGAGTTTTCTCCCCTCCCCAGAGTCCTCGGATGTGGATTTACGGGCAGGTTCACCAAATTCTCCATTTCGGTGAGTTGTCTGTTTGTTCCTCTTTTTGGCGCAGTTTGTTTCTGTATCTCTAGAGAATTTTGAGGGAACCAGGCTAGGCTGGATGCAGCCTGTGATGCCTGTCCCAGGGCAGTGGTGTAACATGCCCCTCTGTCTGTCTGTCAGTAGGGATACTGAGCCGGTTGGTGTCAGTCAGATTCAGGGCAGGGGAGCAATGTGTCCCCCTGTCTGTCTATTTACAGGGGCACTGACCTGGTTGGTGTCAGTTCCCTGAGACTGTCATTTTGTTTCACTGTTGGTTTGTCCTAGGACCAGGCAAGGAGGGTGGCCCCCCTTGTTTCACTGTCAGTTTGTTCCTGTTTTGTTGTTATAAGGTTTTGAGGTTTTGCATATTTTGGGTTCTGTATGCCTTATGTCTTGTTTTTGAGTGAGTGAGTGAGTGTGTGAGTAAAAGAGTTGATATGTTGTTCCATGGCTATGACTACAGAATCTGAATGGGCCCCAACCCGTGGTTCCATGGCTCTATCATATGGCTTAGTGGTGGGACCCTTGGTGCAACCTAGAGTGGGGTTTATACCTCCCTGTCTAAGCTAAGATAAGAGCTGAAAATCCCTTTGGGGACGTGGCTGGGAGGGCACCTGAATGAGAGTCAGGTATAGCTTTATATCTGACTAATATTTGTCTGTCCATATTTCTGTTCATTTGTTTCCCTCCTGCAGTGTGTTTCTCTAAATACTAGATGTTACTTTGCCTGTCAGAAACCAACTTCCTCTTTTCAAAATGGCATAAAATTTTCCTTTCCCCCTTTTTGTGCGAGCTGTTTCTTTTTTCTCATGTTGGTAAGATTGTGTGAAATTCGCCAGTCAAATTTATGTTGGACCTGTTTATCCTGGTTATGCTTGATTTGTAGATTCCAGTATTTTGGCCAGTGTCGGTGTGACAACTGGGCAAGACCCCAGTTCCCCAATATTAGACATTTCTTTCAGTCTCTTCAGTAACTTCCTGATCCCAGCTACTGCTGCGGCACTGATTTTAAAGTTCTTTGCTCTTGTGTTAATAAGATTTGGTGATAATTGTCAGTAAAGTTTATGTTTGGCTTGCAAGTTTTCCAGTGTGTCATTTAATGTCTTTTTGAAGTCTAAACAAGACCCCAATTTTATAGCTTTGAACATCTACTTAAGTAAATCATGGGTTAATTCTGGCAGGAAACTCTCAAATTTAGCTCCGGGAGAGATCCTTGTGGTTTTTCTTCTTCCTCTTTTTGGTAAAATTATTATTTTTAAAACATCTTGGTGCACTCTCAATGTGTTAAGATTCTTTTCAAAGGTTGTGTTAACCCAGGTTATGACCATTGGTTGTGACTGGGGCAAGAGTCATTTTAACCCAGGGGGCAGCCACTGAGAATTTCTCAGCCCCAGGTGAAGAACTGACTCTATCCCCTGCCTCACTCTGCCAAATTATTTAATTAAATAATTAGCTTTTTACTTCTTCTTTTATATCTCTGATGTTTCCATTGTCATTGAATTGTATTACATAATTGTGTTTTAAAGGTTTGGTTTGTTTGACAGCGTGCTATGCTGTTTTCGGATGGGTTTTATGGTGACTCATTAATTGCCAGCCCTTTTCTGGCAATCAAAGGGTTACTGTGAAGTTTGCTATGAATGTTCCTTTTTCTAAAGTTTGTTCTTCTTTTAATTTCTGGGCTGCCAAAAAGTTAAAACTGTCAGGCTACAAATAATCTTAAAATTAGCACCCAACCCAAAGTCAAACCCTGGTGTGTACGTATCCTCAGGCACCCTCAGGAGGCTATGGTCTCTAGGAGAGAAGCCAACCCCTGAAAACATCCCAGGGTCCCCAAAGAACCTGATACTCTCAGGAAGCTGGCAAATGACCACTCCACCATAGGTAACCCATCTTTAGCATTTGTTTTGACTAGTGTTTGCAGTAAATTAATTGTTAAAACTCAATTTTTATAGCTGAAAGTTTCAAGCGGACTAGGAAGATAGCCTCAGACACGGGATTTAATAGCAGGCTTTATAAGCTGTAAGCTAAAACAAAAAGTTATGTCTGTGGAACAGGCCCAGGGGTGGGCCAGCAACTGACCAGTTACACCAAGCTACACAGGCAGCAGGAAATGAGTTTGAGACCCACTTTTGGCATGCCTTTTTGATCTGACAGCTCAACTACATATGACCCCAGACTTAGCCCAGCAATGCTTCACCCAGATTTCTGATGAACTTTTCCAAGGAGGCCCAACTGGAGCCACCTTGTGGCCTTCTCCATTTTGAAGGACACACTTTGTGCTAAAAGTGAAATAAATACAGGAGTGAGTGACAGCCTACTTAGTAACAAAGCTAGCAAACTGGATCTACAGTAATGGTTGTTAAACAGAGTTCACAGTTCCATACAGGAACAGAGGCCTGAGGGAGACTTGGCATCTACAGGACAGGAATTGGTCCACAGTAAAAACAGTACTGACCGGAGCCATAACACTAGAAGCCCAGATAACTATAAAAATCTTCCTTACTAGCAAGTATAAAAGTTCCAGAGCCAGGTGAAAGAAATAAAAACAAGACAGAAAAAAAACTCTTAAAACGAAACAAACAACAACCCTACTGGCCAATCTAGATCTCCTGCTCTCATTTTGATGGTGTTCCTGATGAGGTTCACACCCATCACTGAGGACACCATTAAATAAAAAAAACAACCCAGTCAATCTCCAGGGTATCAGATCACCCACTGGTATGTTTAAAATTAGAGTATATTTTAGTTCTGGTTTTAAAAATGCAAAAGTGTAAAAAATTAATGTAAATTGTTGAACATTGTTAAGTTTCTATTTGTATATTATTTATTTCAAATTCCTAAAAAGTTTGCCGGTAATGAAAATATTTCCCAGCACCCTGACTGTTAAGAGAGAATTCGTGCCTTAAAGAATGTAATAGTTCAGGCAATCCAGGAACTCTGAATGGCCCTTAAAGTTGTAAACCCCCTAAAGTAGACAGTCTCTTGGAAAGAGGAAAAAAGCCCAGGTCTAAAGTTTTCTATGTAAGTCTTTTGTCTTAATAAATAAATAAATAGTCTTAGAAAATACTTTAACCTAGCAAATCAATGCATACAAGCTTGCATGTGAAACAAAGTCATTGAGTCTTCATGGCAGTTTTGTCTGAGAAAAAAGTTAAGATGTATGTTCCTTAATCTAGATAGAACTAACTTTGTTCATAACCTCACTGGAGCTGAGTCTGTGCCTGGAAATAGGAGTCTGATATCTGAGTCCACCTGAGACTGAAAAATAAAAATCCTTGTCCAACTCTAAGTAAAACAAAAATCTTATGTCAATTTTATATTAGAGAAAATGTTTTTCACTTGTAAAAAGTAATAATTTGGTTGTTTAAATTGTTAGTAATTCTTTTTTTTTTTTTTTTTTTTGAGACAGAGCCTCAAGCTCTCCCCCTGGGTAGAGTGCTGTGGCATTACAGCTCACAGCAACCTCCAACTCCTGGGCCTCCGCCTCCCAAGTAGCTGGGACCACAGGCGCCCGCCACAATGCCTGGCTATTTTTTGGTTGCAGCCGTCATTGTTGTTTGGCGGATCCAGGCTGGGGATTCGAACCCGCCACCTTAGGTGTACATGGCTGGCACCTTAGCCGGTTGAGCTATAGGCGCTGAGCCGGTTGTTTAAATTGTTAAAAAATTAAATTTGTGCCAAAGGATAGAAATTCAAAAAGAGAAAATTCTTGCCTTTTAAACCTTTTAATTTTCAGTTTAGCTGAGTAAGTGAACAATTACATAGTGAACTAACATCCTGTTTTCTAAAAAGTAAAATTCTAAAAGTAAATTAAAAGGAATTGTAAAAATAAATTGACATTGTACAAAGACTCTTGTCTTGATGCAGAAAATCTATGCATGTTGTAAATAATCTGTGTAGATAAAAAAAACTTTGTAAAAGGTTTTAACTTGTGATCCTATTTATATCAATGTTTTAAGCCTTTGATATTTGACAAACCTTCCAAATTCGAAACTCTAAATTTATAGCACAGCGGTTGCAGTGCCAGCCACAGGCACTAGGACTGGTGAGTTTAAACTCGGCCAAGGCCAACAACAAAAATCCACCAAAAGGCACAACTTTAAATTTAATGTTTTTAAAATCATAGAAAAGCAAATTAAACTTATTTGATTCATTAAAAATGTATTTTAAAAAGTGTCAGATAAGACATGGCAATTAATTTTGTATAAATTATGGCTATACATGTCCCAATATTATAAAGCATCAATCTATCCTTATTATGAAACATTGGTATGTCCTAATGTATAGAACATGAGTGTGTATCAAAAAAATAAAGGGAGGTGTGTTTTCCTATATAATTGACAAGTTCCTATTGGTTTTAAACAAAAGGCAGATTTATAGAACTTTCATTAGAAAGTTGGCATTATTGGAAAATTAACTTGTCTGTGAATAGTTAACCTAATCTCAAATATAACTGGTTTATTATGGGGTTTTGTTCAAAATATTGTTATTGCTAATATTCCAGAAACAAGAAAATATTTCTTCAGTTTTCAAATCATAATTTATGAAATGATGCACATACTTATAAATAAAATAATTTTGAGACATGTGTTTTTCTCTCTTTGATTGCCCTAAAGATTAATGGCCACTGTAAATACTCTTAAATTTTAATACTACAGTTATTTGCATAAGTTCAATAAGAATTTGTTTTATTCAATAAAATAAAAACATTATTATACCAAGGCTTTGACTGGAATAGCGTTTCCAGAAATATCTAGGCTATGTGAAGAACTTCAAATTAAAACCAAGAAAAAAGCCCTTTGAAAGAACTGGCCAGATACCCATCAATAACCTGTCCTGATCTGTGGTGAGTAATGAAGGTCACTTGCTAATGGGTCTGGGGATCAAAAATATGCTTGAAGAGCCTTGAGGAAAGGGTTATTTACCCAATGCATACAGGTATCAAATGGCACAGATAAACTTTGGCTCACGAGAGGCTATCAAGAAGATCCAGCCTGGGGTTTCTGATAGAAATTCCAGCAAAGCCAATGTTAAATAAAAAAAATATAGAAGAATAATTATTCTTACTGCACTTTATGCAATCAGACCCAGTATACTAAATACAGTTTATTTTAACAACTAAGTTAATATCGCTGTTTATTAAAGATATTAGCAATATTAATATTTATCTTTAATAAACAAAGAAATATTAACAAATATTTAAATAAACAGCAACATTAATATTTATCTTTAATCAACAAAGAAATTAAAGAGAAAAAATAATTTAAATAAAGGCTGTAACCCACCTGTATTGCCTTATTATCAATAATGCATAAAACAATTGTATATAGTAATTATATTCAACAGAGGACTAAAGTTTATTACCAGAAAGGCCAGTTGCTTCAATGTGAAGATGCCCTGCTCCAGCCACACACCAGAGGCTGGCTGGTCAACGCATGGCTGAAGCTTGAGAAAGCTCTTCAGGGAACTTAGTCATCTTCAATCAAAAATACACCTTCAATCAAAGATTTGATTGTGCAATAAGGCCAGTAGGGAATGTGATAACAAAGCCCCCTCCCCAAGACCAGTGAGGAATAAGCCCCCTACACTTGAAAAGGAAACCTCTCATAAGTCTTTTAGCCTCAGCCCCCACAAAGGTGAAGAAAGACTCTGGGAAGAAACTTAAAGGAGGAAGGGAGGGGTGGATTCCAAATAAAGCCCGGGTAGGTCCCAAGTTGTTCTCAGAAACTTACCTAATTTGTACCCCTAAACTATGTAACTTTTATCTTATGATTTGTAAGCTAATGTATTTTAAGTTAAGCATGCACTTCCACTCTGAATTGGAAGGTATATCACTTTTTATGATATACCCCATCTTATAATTATAAAGTAATGTACTTGTGATATATCTTGTGATTATGAGCCAATGTGTCCCCCCAACTTGCAACCCTGCCTTAATTGTTATGATTGTCTTCTGTATTATGCTAGCTTGCTGACCAGCCATGATTATGCAGAATAATGATATAAAAAGACTTCTCCCTCGCTATTCAAGGCTGCTTGCTAGCCCACCACAACAGCCCCCTGTAGGTGTATCAAATTACCAATAAATTTCTATTAATTAATTACATCTGAAGTGGGGTCCATCCTTCTCTCACGTCTGCCATTTCATTTCACCCTGTCATCCTTCCTGTGTGCTATCCTGCTTCCCTACTTGCTAACCTGGCTCCAGGGCACTCACTGACATCCCAATGGCACTAGCATCTCAGTGACTATTAAGTGGCCCATTTCTGGAAATGTAAGGTTACTTCCTGAACACAAAGAAACTACACTTAGACAGAAGAACACTTACCACTCGAGAGTGAGTTTTGGACACAAGATTTTGTTGGAGTCAATTGGAGTTCCTCCAGAGCCCTCAGGAGAAGTTCAAGAAATTATAGGGTCCTGAACATCTCAGGGAGTGCCTTATCTATAATTCCTGCCCTCTCCAAGGGGCCATGCAGGGAGACCAACCATCTAGTTGGCAAGATCTCAAAGGGACCTCCAAATGTTGTACCCAATGCAAGTGGAACTATGGAAAAAAAAACAAAACAAAAACAGCTTACTGTTTGAATTGAATATGGGGTCATTTATTGGCCAGTCAACTGAGAAAGTTTCACAACTGAAAATTCTTGGCACCTGCATGACAAAAGAAGGGAGTTTTTAATACCTTTTTTTCAGTTGGGGTGGGGGAGAAGAGCAAAGCATAGATTTACAGGGTTGGGGGTTGGTTAGTTGCCAGGGGAACTGTGGATAGATATGCAGTTTTACAAGGGTCTACTTTAACTCTGGACAAATCCCCTGTCTCAGCAGGATATATTTGTTTTACAGCCCATTTCTCCAAGGCCTACATGCTGAAGAGGAGGGGGAAAGAGAGTTCAAATTGGGGTCCATTTGACCTTTCATTCCATACTCTCCCCCTCCCCCTTAATCACATCCTTCATGGGGCAGGAATGGGTCTGCCCAATCTGACTATGAGCCTCCAAAGTCCACAGACTGTTCCCCATGGTGGCCCAGGGGCAGTATCATAGATCCCATCATTCCTGCACACATAATTATATCCATCCTTCCCAGAGGTTGCAAGCTTTAGGCACCCACACATTTATTTTTATTTTTTGTCCTCAACACTATTAAAGAAAAAGGGGGAATGAATTGATGATGATAAATTTAAAAAAATGTATCACATAGCAACATGGATTTCCAGTTTCTCCTAAGAAGTCAAAAGGTCTGGCAATATCTTTCTGGAAGCAGCCACCTCAGAGCCAGTCCCAGTGGTAACTGCTGCCTGGCATCCAGGGGGCATCTCTGCTGGGCTTCACCAGCCAGGCATCTGTGGTGTTGGAGTTTCTAATGTCTGCTTTGTAGCACCCTTGTGTAAATACCAATGTCAGAGGGACTGGGTGACATTTTGTGTGCTTTATCTCTCAGAAGAGAAGTTGCCTGTCTGAACACACCCCAGTGAAATAAACCAGAGAGTGGTCTCTACTGGATCAATCATTTCCTGTTTTTCATTGTGTCACTTAAAATGAACACATCAGCCCTTAATTGTAGTTTCTGTTTAATTCATAGAATTTTAAAATGGGAGGGGAGCCAATATTGTAACCTGGCTTTTGCCAAGGGCATGCTGTGCACCGCATTCCCTCAAAATGACACAGGAGGTAGGAACAGAACTATGAAACCACCAACACAAAATGCTTTAAGTAAATAAATATCCAATCCAATGAAAGCTGATATCCAAGGTTATTTGTGAATAATTTACTACCTGTGCACATCTTTCATGAAAACATTAATGTATGGCTTGGGTGTGGGATGAGGTAGTGGGCCCATACGGGTTGCAATCATCTCACCAAAACAGGACCACAAGAGCAGTCACATTTGTCAACATTCAAGGCCATTGTATTGTATTATTATGTGTTTATTACATGTGAGACGGAATGGCGCAAATCTCCTTCCATAAAGGAATCAGACACTGCATTCCGTACTTATAGTCTATATCCATATAGATGGGCATATTGGATAAATTTGGAATAGCTATTCTTTATCATGCCCAAGTCAACAAATCAGTACTATGAACCATAGAAAATTACAAAGTAAAAAGGAAAGCTGGGGAAGCATAAACTTTTCAACATTCATGCGTTGTGGAGCAGTATGAATGTTAGAACTTGACTAGTTTGCAGAATGCTTGTGATTAGCTCATATATTATTATAATTGCTCATCAGCACATGACACATTCCCAGCCCTGGACGCAGGCACATGTTTAGTTTCAGCAGTTTCTTGCATTGCATCGGCACCCAACAGACTGCAGGGCCTCTGGTGACATTCAGATGCTTACAAACAATAATTCTAACTTGAGGATAAGAAGAAAAATCTGTAGGAAGTAAAGACGAGTGCTTCCATTTAATTCCCTTCCTGTATTTCAACATGATTTAATTCTTATGGCCCGGCCTCAGATCCGAGAGGAGGCCTACCAGGTCTGGCCATGACCACCTGAGGAGACAAAGCCCCTGTCTCTAGGGGGAGGGTGGAGGTTCAGGAAGTGGCCACACTGGGGGCAGGGGTGATGCCAAGCAGGCCAGGTGCCTTCCACCCACACTGTCATGGCTCTTTCTCTCTTTCTGGACTGTAGAACCCGTTTTATTTCTTCACTTTTAATAACCTGAAATATCCTCTCACATCCTCTGGAAACACATCTGTCTCATAACTACAGCTGGGTTTCTGGCTGTTCTGCTCCTCCCCTTTCTTTTAAAACTCTGATTATGCCTTCTGAATCCCTGCCTCTGAGCTTGATTACCTGTTTTAGATCAGAGATTTTAGCAAGGAGTCAAAGATTTCACAATGCACATGAGGTCCACATGTGAGGGGCCACAGAAGGAAAAGCAATAAAATGAGATACATTGTCTGTCCACAAGCAGTAACTTGCATGTTTGGCAGCTCATAAATTGTTTAGCACACAACCTTCCCAATTTACCACGCCTTGAAAGAGGAGAGTCTGGGAGCAAGACTCTCTGTGATGTCCCTTGGTATCTCCCACCCCCTCTCACATCCAAATTGTTTGTTTACTGTTGAGGAATGTCTCAGTGACAGGTAGATTTTTATTATCTGACTCTTCCTATTGCATTTGACCTGGATTTGCACAGGGCTGGGTCATCCCCTGGCCACAGACCTTTTGGGACAACTGGCCCAGATGCTCAGTCTGTCTCCTGTGGCATGTGTATGTGGTGTGGGAAATAGTAGAGGTGGCCTCCTAATAGAGAAAGAGGCTGCTAAACTCTGCCTGTCCAGCCACTCAGTCAGCTGGATCAGTTTGCTTTTCTAAGATATTGGGGATTTTGTTCAGGAGACATCCGGTCTAAATAAATTGATCTGCTCTACCTGCACCTCTCAAATCCTCTACAAACACGTTCTTCCACCTTTTATAACACACTGTTGGAAGCAGCCTCACTGACCCCTCCCCCCCAGGCCATAAACTACTCCTAGTAGCCAACCAGTATATTCAGGCAAGCTATGAAAATCCTTCAAAATGATTTACTAAAATGGAAGGGAAAGAAGACCCACCATTCCCAAAAGAGGGAAAAATCATATTTGGGGTTGGGAGAATTTTTTAAATCAGATACTGCCTGTTTGTTATAAGAATGGGATGCGAGATTATGTGCCATTCAGCCCTCACACCACCCTAAAGGTAGGTCCTATTATTATGATCCTCCCCTTTTTCAGGTGGGGACACTGAGGTGGAAAGACAGTGAGTAATGTGCCCAGGTAAAGAAGGAAATCGGTCAGCTAGTATTGAAACCAGGTGGCCTGCCACCAGATGCTGCCTCTCTAAACTACCAAAGAAGCCCATGATCCCACTCTACAGACAAAACCTAAAGGCTGTGATGTAGCACCAGGGATCCAACAGAAAAATGTACATGATTATTAATAAACAACTGGATAAAAATTGACTTTGCAAATTAAAGTATTTCTTTTCTGAATCTCAAAATAGACACAACATTATACAAAGAGAGAGACTAGACATAAATGAGAACTAAATGATCCTCCATTACCAACTTCATTGTAAGGGTTAATTATCTGGATTCAACAGGACCGAGTTTGGCAATGCCCCTCTGCTTTGTAGGGAGACTCTTCTCTGCAACTGTAGTCCTCCAGGACACTAGTCCAGTCTTCCTGCTATTTGTGTCCACCCAGCTAGTGTCTAGCAAACATGTGCACCCAGTGTGTGGTTGGTAAATAAACCCCTAGAATTGGATTAGTGAAGAGGTCTCAAGGATGTCCTTTATGGTTTTATAAATTTTAACTTGTTTCCCAGACTTCCTTAACCTGAAGTCAATTAAGACACACTTTACACACAATTTGGCTAAAATTTGGGATAGGGAGATGTTTCAGGAAGGAAGGACGGGAGCCTCACTTGCCTTCAAACTACCAGTTAGTTATTTAATTTTTTAAATTAGTGTTAAACAAAAAGACACATTGAAATTTTCACTTTCTGGTATCTGGAAATAAAACCCAATCCTATTTCAATTTCACAATGTTTTTCTTGGCCAAGAAAACCCAATCCTCTTCCTTGTAGCCCCAAATAAAAAAGCATATCAGGCATTATTTTTTTCTTTTTCTTTTCACCATCACTATTAGCATCAGGCTGTATCACTTGCTAAGAGCTGTTGCTAAGAAGAGTGCATCATGCACTCTTCTGCATGATGCACAGGGACACAGCCTCAGAAAGTCAATCATTGCTAGGTGATCCTGGTCACTGATGGTCCCTCCAAATAGACAAGTGTGTATCCATGTACCTGACCAAGGCCTAGGCTATCCTCCCTTTATTTCCTGTCTGACAACCAACCAATCATAAATCTTACCCAAATGACTAAACTTTCCAAACTCCTTCCTGTCTCCCCATCAAAGTGGTTTAGAAAGCTGGAAAGGGTAAAAAGAAATGAGAATGCCTCTAAAAGAAAAAGGTTTTGTTTGGCTGGATAATGTCTATCACATCTCCTCTCCCTATACACACAGACAAGTTCTCAGCATTTGAGCTCTTACTATGCATCATGGGTAAACATCTCATTGAATCTCCAAAATAACAAGATAATGTTATGTGCAGCATTAGGTTAAAGTCCCAATTTACTCCAAAAACTTACAAACAGTTTTGAAGAGCAAGGAGAGCACCTGGTTCTCAGTTTGGGGGACAGACAACTCCAATTCCAGCACTTCACAGCTGCATGCCCTTGAGCAAGCTCCTGCTAATCTACAAAGCCTCAGTTTTCTCATCTTTCAAAGGAGCAAATGCTTGCATATTTCTCAGAAAGAGAGGCCAGGTCCAATAGGGTAACACCATTATCTGTGGCTATGGCCATAAATGTTGGCTGCTAATTCAGTATTAAAGGATAAACACCTTTCCGTGGTGGATGAGAGTGGCAAAACACCACTTTGATGCACTGTGTCCTGCATATGGCAAAAGACTCCTGGCATACCAAGAGATCAGCTAGAATTCATCAAAGTGAGGATTTCACTGGCTTATCACATGCTTCATGTGGGAATGTGGCAATCTGCAATTTATTTCAGTTAAATTTTGTTTCACATCCTGCTTTGTAAGTCAGGAATGTGGGTTAGATATTCAATAAAGGGGACAAAATAAAGAATGGAAAGAAGTTCCAGGGTCTGGACATTGCATTATTAGCAGGTCAGTATTTGCTTTGCCCTGGTGGAAGCTTGTCTTTTGAATACACAACTCTGTCTGTGGAGTCCTCCTTGCCCACAAAATCACAGACTCACTATTTCCTGGCTGCAGGGCCTATTAGCTTGAAGTGAAATCAAGTGAATTTAATTCTCTGAAGTCAGTGGAGGATGTTAGAGGGGAAGAATCAGATGGACTACTCCAAGTAAGTGTCATTAATCAAAAGACAAGATGTAATGCAACTAATATTTTACAATTAAGGGAGAAAAGACAGAACTAAAAGGCACCTTTCTCTGCAATTGTCAGTACATCTTATTATCACTCCATATATCCTCCTACATTGGGGAAACACACCCTTGCCTCCAGTCCTCAGTACATGGTGGGATCAAGGGCAACCCCAAAACTTGGGGGTGTCTTAAGTGTTCCAATTAATATTTTATCTCCTGCCTGGCCAGGGCAGCAGGAGGTGAGATGTAATGGCTTGGAGATTTCAAGATGTGGCTTTTCTGAATTCAGTGGTCCTCAATCTCTTTCCTCCTTGTTTTTTCACCAGGACACAAAAGGCCACACAGGCTCCCTTCTCTTCCCTCCACTCTGCTTTTCTGGGACTGCCCTGCCTTTTTTCCTTCCCTTTTCACAGTCAATTATGCACAAATCACTTACAGAAGACACAGTGGAGGGACCCCCATCTTTAGGAAAGCCTCCTCTAGGACGGAGTTAACGTCTGTCGGAGTCCACATTGGCTAGCCTGACACCATTGTGGATTCTGGAGCTGCTATTCTTTCTCACACAATGGAGATGCTATCAGGGAAGGGGCAATACCCAGATACTATAGGATGGAAATGGACGTTAAGGAGCCGGCCACTTCTGCTCCTGAGTAATCAGGACCCATCAAATGAGAAAAGTTTGCAGGAGTCTCCAGCCTCCTAAACCAGATAACAAGCTGGCTTTCCAGAATCCTAATGATGACAACAGGAGAGAGAAGACCAAAGAAACAATTTAACACCACCAGCATCTACAAGGCAGAGTACTGCTCTAAAACCTGCAAGGAAGGGGCCTTAGAATGCCCATCTAGCTTCCATGCTAGCATCCCAGAAAAAGACAGCTAGAAATAACGATAGATCTCAAGGCATCATGTTCCCAGATTTCACATTATACTACAAGTCTATAGTGATCAAAATAGCAAGGTACTGGCACAAAAACAGAGATGTAGATCTGTGGAATAGATTAGAGAAACTAGAGATGAATCCAGCCACATATAGCCATATGATCTTTGATAAGCCTAAGAAAACCATGCACAGGGAAAAAGAATCCTTATGTAACAAATGGTGCTGGGAGAACATGTCAGCCACATGAGGAAAACTGAAACTGGACCTGCACCTCCCGCCACTGACAAAAATTGATTCTCACTGGATAAAAGATTTAAATTTAAGACATAAAACAATATAAATTCTAGAAGAGAGTGTGAGGAAAACACACTTCAAGATATTGGCCTGGGAAAATCTATATGAGAAATATTCCCATGGCAAATGTAGCAACACCAAAAATAAATAAATGGAATTTGATCAAGCTAAAAAGTTTCTGCACAGCTAAGGATACCACAAACAAAGCAAACAGAGAGCCTTAGGAATGGAAGAAAATTTTTCAGGTTATGAATCTGACAAAGGCCTAGTAAATAAAATCTATAGAGAACTCAAATTAATCACCATGAAAAGAACAAACAATCACTTCTATGTGGGCAAGAGATTTGAACAGAAACTTCTCTGAAGATGACAGTTGAATGGCCAAAAAACACATGAAGATATGCTCATTGTCTTTAATCATCAGGGAAATGCAAATCAAAACCACTCAGTTAGGTGAGATATGACCTAACTCCAATAAGATTAGCCTACATCACAAAGTCTCAAAACTGCAAATGCTGGTGTGGATGCGGTGAAAGGGAACACTCTTACAGTGCTGGTGGGATTGCAAACTAATACGACCTCAATGGTGCTTCACATTGATCTGACAATCCCATTATGAGGCATCTACAAAATTATTTCACCACAAAGACATTTGCACCAGAATGTTTACTGAAGCTCAATTCATCATTGCCAAGTCGTGGAAGCAACCCAAGCACTCATCAACCCATGAATAGATTAACAAATTTTGGAATATGCATACCATGGAATACTATTCAGCCATAAAAAGATGGAGACATTACATCGTTTATGTTTACCTGGATACAGTTAAAACACATTCTTCTTAATAAAATATCTCAAGAAAAAAAATTCCTATGTACTCAATACCAATATGAAACTAATGTATAAACAACTACACCCTCATATAAATGACAAAACACAAATATAGTCTAGAAAGGGGGAGAAGTGAGAAAGGAAATGAGAGGGGGAAGGAGGAAGGGCAGTTGATGGGAAGAGAGAAGGTATTTGGTGGGATCCCGTCTAATGTGCACAATGATAGAGTGTCTGGCAAGCCCCCTTGGTCACGGGTTCTTCTACATCTTGAACTTTATTTTGGAAGTGAGAATAATATAACCTAAAAATTTGTACCCTCATATTAATTTGAAATAAAAAAA
>NW_003852695.1:792630-793916 GCF_000181295.1 Otolemur garnettii
TGGGCCTTCTGAGGGACAGCTGAGACTATGGATGGGTCTCCTCTCTCTCCCCTCTTGCTCTTGGCAAGACAGAGCAGAGCCAGGATGGTCACCCCAGCCTCCAGACCTGCAAGTGCTTTCCTCACTCCACCTGACAGCATCCACCCCAGCCTTGTCCCATGTCCCCTGGTTGTTCCTGCCTCGCTCTAGTCTGAGTCTTTCCTGTGGGTGAAGAAAGACCAGATGACCAGGTGGCAGGAATCCCACCCACCTAAGCATATAGCTTGTAACTCCAGTTTCTGACGTGGTCTAGGTGGGGTGGGCACCCAGATCCAGGCCCTCCTTATCAGATGGCTAGCAACTCTGGCTGCCTGTGGCCCTTTAGCTGAACAGCTTGAGGGTTCCAAGGTCTTCTGAAATTTCCCAAGAAGCCAGAAACATATTTTTATGTGAAATCCCTTGAGTTCTAAATGTTAACTACGAATTCCAGGCTGTCAGAGGCTCTTGGGGAGTCAAGCTAATCAAGTCTTCAGATTGTTAGCAGTGGACACACACCTGCCCTTGACCTTCCTGCTGAGATTGCCTGCTGTAGCCACTTCACCAGCCCAGCCCCCCTGACAGCCCCTTGGCAAGGGCTCAGCCTCCCCCATTCAGGGTGGGACTGTTCTTGCAAGAGCCACACTCAGCCCCAGCACCAGCAGCTGGGACCTCCAGCCCAAGCCTTTCCTGGGCATCCTCCCCTAATTCCTCTGGTCCCTGCAGCAGCCAAGAAAGACACATCTGTCTGCTCTCTTTTCCTTCCTTCTCCACCCTGGGCCTCATTCAATAATCTAGCTGTGTCTTTGAAATTACTCTCTGTTCAGAGATTATTGTGAAGCAGTGGTTAAGAAGAAGGAGCTATAGGTAACTCATCTCATGGATGGATTAATTTTCAAAAATAAAAAATATGGCCAATGCCTGGATAAAGAAAGTCCTGAGCTTTTATTGAATGGCCATTTGGCAGTGGGATTAAAGGCCTGGGCAGTCACTCCAACCCTTTCTTCTGCATGGAAGAATAAATCACCTGTTTTCCTTACTGGCTTCGTGTTTAGGAAGGCTATAGCCACCACACAACTATTGCCTGGAATTTGTTGAATATTTGACATGCATTTCTTTTATTTTTGAATGCAGATTTAACTGTCAGATGGCCAGAGAACAAAAATTAGAAGTAAACCCCAAAGCAGTAAGCTTCTAAGGGTATGGAGGAGCCCAGGGGGCTATCAAGGAGCTCTGAGGAATACTGGTAGTTTCAGAAGTGTAGGATGCCC
>NW_003852696.1:0-3158 GCF_000181295.1 Otolemur garnettii
GAGGTCTACAATTTTCACTTAGATTTAAGCACCCTTGTTTCAGAGGTGGTACTCTAATATGATAAGACCAATTCTTTTGTTACATCTCCTTTTAATTCTTATCTAGCCCTTTAAGATTTAAGTCATTGCCTTAAATTGACACTGTCTAGAAACTTGTGTGATAATGAAAATATTCTTTCTGTGTGCAGGTCAGTACCATAACCACTTGCCCCACATGCTGTTGAGCATTTGAAATGTAGGGTATACAACTGAGAATTGGAATCCTTAATTGTACTTAATTTTAGTCAATTTTAATTTAAATGGCAATTCATCTGGCTAGCAGTGACTCTACTGGGCAGTTCCCCAGAACTGTCTACTTTCTCATTTTAATTGTCAATCTTCAAGGAAATCAAGGATCTTGTGCGTTCTGCAGCTCTAAATTGCCTCCTGTTTCTCACTAAATGATGCTCTCACTAAATGATGCTCTGACATCTCACTAAATGATACCTCTAACAAAGTAGAAAGCTGAGACATCTTCTGTTTCAGAGCACTTTCTCTGGGTTTAAACACAGTCACCTTGATGAGTCCCAAGCAAGGAGGCAGGAATCAAGTCACCAGAAAGGAAACCAGTGCACAGACCACTTGAGACTCCAGGGTATCTGGGGCAGAGAAGGATAAGGGATAGGGGTGTGGAAGATGGCCACTCCAGGGGCTGGAGGCCAGCCAGGCTACATTGAGGTATATCATGGAGTTCTATGGTTGTCAGCCTTGCAGCTAAGCCACTAGTCCATGTCTAAGTGAAGGGGACAGAATTCGGACTAGATGAAATGGTTAACAGTACTATTTGGGACAGGTAGGAGTCCTGCTTCAAGGTGCTTCATGAAAAATGTTATAAACCAGCTTAGGGGAAAGACCACCATCAGGATGAGAGAGCTCTGTCTGTGTCACAGCGCTGAGCACAGCTCCTCCATACATAGGCTGAGATGCATCTAGAAGACCAAGTGTGGAAATGTAGCTGCTTCTTCCCTAAGTGTCTGCCTCCCTCCAGCCCTCTGAGATGCAAGTGCCTCCAGGCCAAGGCCTTTGCCTGTCCTGTTCACTGCTCTGTGCCCTAAGCTGACCAAAGTGTCTGGTACTCTGAAAGATCTTAATTATTGTTGATGGAATGACCAACTGGGCTTCAGGAACTCCATGTGACTGGAAACTTGCTGTGCTGGTTTAGGAAGCTGTTCTCTCTCACCTGTAGCCCATATTTCCCTACCCAGCACAGTGAAGCTGGTACTGTGATGCTTCAGACCTCATTTCTGTCTTGTCCATGGCTTGCCGTGAGGCTCTACAAATACACAGAGATTGAGGGAAACTGCTGAGTGAGAAGGGACTCCTTCCTGCTCACTACCACTTCCTTGCAGCCTAACCCAGCAACAGGTTTTCATGGCAGCTGCTCTCAACATCTGTGAATTCTAGTTTCCAGCTTTGCCCAGTCACCCAGAGCCAGCCTAACCATTCCTTCACAGAGAGACCAGCAGCACCAGCCAGCACCCACTCCTCAGAGGTGTAGCTCCCAGGCGATCCTTCTCTTAGCTTATAGGTTCTGATAGTCATGAAGAAGGGGTTAACTCTAAGTACATGTACAATCTTGAGCAGTGGTTCTCAAATCTAAGCCACCCAGAGGCAGTTAAAACACAGTTGCTGACCCCAACCTCAGAGTTCCTCATTCAGTTAGAATTTGTAGTTCTAACAAGACCACAGGGGATGCTGATGCAGCTAGCCTGGTACCACACTTAGGAATCCATGGGTGCAGACCTAGGTCCTCTATAATCAATTGTCAGGGTTAAATTATCTCTTAAAATAACTGGTATGGTTTGTGTTTTCCTAATTGGACTGTTCATTTCAGAGGCCAAGGAAGAATCACCCCCTAAAAAAACAGTTGGTATTTCCCAAAGTATTTCTAGAAGCTACAGTAGTCCCTTCGGTGGTTTTGCTCATCAGCTGGTCCTCAACACTGCCCTGATCAAGTACAAGGTATGGTTGTCCCAAAGCAGGAAATAAACAGGTGATTGGTGTCCCTTCTTGTTACATAACTTCAAGCCCTACCAGGTAGGAAAAAGAAACTAAAGGGACAGGCTGTAATACCAACTGCTTATGGCTCCCCAAACATCCTCAGACAGTATGTCATGTGGCTGAAGATGCCAGAAGATAAACACCTTCTTCTAACAGCTGTGGAGAAGTGTCTAGCACAACCCTGGGAAATGACACTGAGCCAGAAAGCACACTCCAATGACCTGCAGAAGAGGAGAGTGGAGGATGTGTGTGCCCAGCAGGTGCCCCATCCTTCCTCCAGCTGGAGACTGGATACCTGATCTTCCCAACCACAGAGTTCAGAGCCTTTCTATGCTGAATTCTAGGAACACTCCCACCCACCACCAGACCCCAGAGTTACTGACAAGATGCCTTCAACCTTCACCTTATTTCACAGTTCCATCGCTCCCACCCCAAACTCTCCATTCCATTGCCACTTAATTTTTGAACAGATTTCTGCATTTCTTTTTTACTGAGAAGATAGAGACATACTTCCCTTCCCTGAATGCCAGAGAAAGTGAAAGGAAAATGCTAGGGATGAATAATTCCCTGTGTCACCTGTTGTTATTGAAATTCTGCAGTTACCATCTCCTTTAAACCTGATTCCTAAATAAATGGGGGCAAACACCCCCTCAGATTGTAAAGAGATATTTGATTTCATCTGTGATTCTGCACTCTATATGCACTAGAAATTAAAACACCATGTATGAGAAACATGTTTGGATAAAGCCCTGGACTCACTTTTACTGTGTCTCCATGTGCCCTGTGACCAGTATGTGTGGTCTCCAAATGTGTCATGAACATCCCAAAGCTGCAGGTAAGGGAATATTTTTTACCATCTCTATCTCCTCTAATTGTTGAAGGAATGGTCTCCATTTTAAAGATCCACAATTAATTAAAAATAACTTTTTTTAATTGCTGGGGATTGATTGAGGGTACACAGAATTGGTTTATATTGATCGCTTTTTTAGAAAAGGACTCTCATATAATTGTGCCCCACTCCCCAAAAGTGTACCACACCCCATGTCCATCCACCCCCTCTCTCCTTCCATTTCTCAGATCTCCCCATCCCCCACCCCCATCATGTACTAGGACATTAA
>NW_003852696.1:5396-7475 GCF_000181295.1 Otolemur garnettii
AGTAGAAATAGAAATACTTCAAAATCATTCTACTTAGTTTGGATACCCCTAATAGTAAAATTAGAAAAAAATATATTATTATAAGGGGGAAATTACAGACATATTTCACTGATGAATAAGGATGCAATATGATAAACAACATATTGACATGATGAATTAAAAATTGATGTTTAAGTAATATATGTTGATCAAAATTAAATCCAGTTTGTGTGAGAATTAGTCATTATGATCTTTTCAAAAAACCTACTCCTTGTTTCATTAATTTTCTGAATGATTCTTTTGTTTTCAATTTCATTGATCTTTGATTTAATTTTGGTTATTTTTTCTCTTCTTCTGGGATTAGCCTTAGATTGTTCTTCTTTTTCCATTTCCATAAGCTGGCTTGTGAGTTTGGTGATATGCTCTCCTTCTGTTTTTTGAATGTAGGCATCTAAAGTGATAAATTTTCCTCTCGGAACTGCTTTGGCAGCATGCCACAGGTTTTGGTAGGTTGTGTCTGTGTTGTTCTTGTGCTCAAGAAAGTTAATGATTTCATTTTTTATTTCTTCCAGCACCCAACTGTCATTCAACAGAAGATTCTTTAATTTCCATGCCTTTATGTGGGGTTGAACATTTTTGTTGGAATTGAGTTCCACCTTTAGTGCCTTGTAGTCTGAGAAATACGAGGTCAAATTTCAGTTTTTTTGATTCTGTTGAGGTTTGTTTTGTGTCCCAGGAAAGCATTTGTCACTGGGATCACTCCTCAAGTGGCTGCCCCTTTACCCAATGTACCAAAACTGGTCTCACTCTATGCCCCTGAGGCTCAAGGCTGTAAGGCATCTCAGTCCCATTTATAGGCTGCGCAGTCACTAGATTACTTGCACAAGGTCTCCCGCCCAATTCTTGCTCTGTGACTCTGAGGGCAGAGCTTTCTGGGGCAGTTGTCCCACAATGGCTCTGTGTGGCCCACAGCGGAATACTATTAGCTCTATCAACTCAGCCTGTTTTTGTCTCAGCTATGATCCCCTTGGGACTGGGTGCAACTTAGGCTCACTAAGTCAGCACTTCTGACTCTGCCCCTCCCTTAGAATATGCTGGCCCTTTTGCAGCCTGTCTGGGTAGTTACCACCTTAGGCATTGGTAATAGGGCATGCGTTTCTATACCAGATCTATTCCGCCAGTGGCTGCCACTAGAGTAGAGGCCTGGCTTCCACTGGTTGCCAAGAGAGGTGGGAAGTGGCTCTCCAAAATATCTCTATGGGTGTGAGATCTATTGTCCCTGCCACTGCTACTCTGTGTCACAGGGCACCACTTCTCCCTCTCCTATATGGCTCCATTGGTCCTCAGTCCTCTCCTTACACTCATGCCACAGAATCAGCACAGACTAGCAACAGCCCATGCCTTGTCCATACCTCTTGAGAAAATGCCCAAGAATCTGGACTCCATGGGGGACAGGCTTCCATATCTTGGGATGAGAGCAGAGGGGAGTTCACAACTGTAGGTAGAAAATACGTAAAGTTTTATGTCTGGTGGGAGATTGCCACGGCACACTAGTGGGTCCTCTCTAAAACCAGAAAGGAGTTCTGGTTTTTAGTAGGTCTCTCCCATGTAATATAATAGGAGGAGATTTGAACTCTGCTCACTTGTTTTTTGGAAGTATATTGCAAGCCATTCTCATGGGAGAGGGGACTCCCATACACTTATGGGATGGATGTTGTACCTATTGTCTGTTTCCATGGGGTCATAGCTCACCTCAGTGGGCTTGATGTGTGTTCTTCAACATTCCCTTTGGCTCAGCTCCAACCCATCAGCTTACTTGCTAAACTTCTGTTCTTTAACTGTCCTACAGGGAGCCTCTGTAGGCTCCCTGTGGAAAGCTGGGTCAAGTCAGCCATCTTGCCTCTGCCTCCAGGAATATACATTTTTACTACATACCTAGACAAGTTAACCCCACACATAATTATTGCATCATATACAATATATTAAAGCAAACATAGAACATTGACCAAAACTAACCACATTTTCTTATGCTGTTGAGAGATAAACCACATATTGGAAAGAATAATAAGACCATAGAGTATGGGAGAAGGGTATCAGGGG
>NW_003852696.1:8139-9649 GCF_000181295.1 Otolemur garnettii
AAAGTGCAAATCAGTGTCAGGAGGAGGCTTGCAAGCAGAGCGGGCCACCATGCTGCAATGCCCAAATGCACTGCTGCACAAACTGCGGTGCCCAAGAGTCCACCCTGGCCCCCACTGAAGCCTCAGGGGCCACCTTGGAGGTGTGGGAACACCTCCCATAAAGCCTCAGCAATAGTAGAGAGATAGGGTTTAGTTTTGAATAGACACCTCCCTAACTCTGAGGACAACCAAAGGGAGCCAGACCTTGCCCAATAAGGATACCAGAACTATAAAGAAGCTGGCACAAAGGCACAGTGGCTGAGGGAGAAAAACATTTGCTGACTAGTTATCCTAAGATTTGAACTGAGCTCAGGTGTAACACTACCCAGCTGAGTACATGAGGCAGGCAGGCTTAAGCTCCACCAGCTGGCTGGTGGCAGCCGGTGGTGGCTGGGCCAAGGAGGCATTGACTTTCCTTTGATTCTGGCAGGCACAAAGCCCTGGCACATTTGACTGTTAGAGGCAACTGGGCCACAGCCCTAGTGACTGGGAGTGAAGGAGATGCAAGGTGGAGAAAAAGGTACCAGTCCTCCTAGTCCAACTCTTCTACTGGGCAGACCCTTTTCTTTTCCATGGGCCACCTGAGCAAGCCACACTTGAAATGCCAGTAGACATCTGCTATGTAGTTGCTGGATACCTTTAGAACTCTCCCACTTGAGAGTTGTTACTGACTGGAACAATTGGTTTAGAACTCTTGACCTGAGCCATTCATTTGAAGATCGTCCAACGTGGTCATTTTGTAGTGGGAAGGTTTGATTTTACTCTTCCAGTTGTTGCCTGTAGAGGGAGGGGTGTCTTAGATGCTTGTATTTCTCCACAGCCGATACTTCAACCCGGAGTCACTGATTCACTAGGATTGGACAGAGACCACCTGAATACAAGACAGAGCCACCTAGTTCCACCACAGCAAGCAGAGTCACTGATTCACTAGGATTGGACAGAGACCACCTGAGTAAAAGACAGAGCCACCTAGCTCCACCACAGCAAGCAGGTCCCCAGAGTCTCAGGCTGTAGTACTGTATGGGTGTTTTACAAACCACTTGGGGAAAAGCTACAGTTACCCGTTCCAGCTCTTTGGCAAAGGGCTGGTTAATCACTACTCCAGGAGCCCCCACTCCAATTTCACCTTACCTGCTCATCTAGCTAAATGATGAAAAACAATCACGGGATGGAATCAGCAGACAAACTCTGGCAACATGAAGGGGACTACAAAGCAGACACACCAGAAGATCCCATTCATAAACAAATGGCTGAGATGTCAGAAATTGAGGTTTGAATGTGGATGGCAAATAAGATTAACAGAATGGAAATAAAGTTGGAAATAGACACTCTAGAAATAATTCAAAAGTTGTCTCAAGAATCCAATGAATTCAAAGACAAAATAACCCAAGTTTTTGACACATTGAGAAAAGAATTTACAGCCCTTAAAGATATGAGAAATACAGTAGAACCCCTCAGTAATAGAATGGAG
>NW_003852696.1:10807-17537 GCF_000181295.1 Otolemur garnettii
GTGAAGTGATAGACATCTCTAATTCAGGCAAATGGAAATCAGAAAAAGAAGCATTTGTGGCAATTTTCTTTGCAGATACAATAGGCTTTAAACCAACAAAAGTAAGGAAGGATAAGGATCGTCACTTCATATTTATAAAGGGTAGCACTAAACATGATGAGATATCAATTATTAACATCTACATGCCCAATCTGAATGCACCTCAATTTATAAGAGAGACCCTAAAAGACATAAGCAACTTGAGAGTCAGAGATTTTAAAACCCTTTTGGCAGTGTTGGATAGATCCTCCAATAAGGAACCAAGCAAAAGAAATTTTAGACTTAAACTTAACCATTCAACAATTGAATTTAACAGACATCTACAGAACATTTTATCCTAACAAAACCGAATACACATTCTTCTGATCAGTCCATGGAACATGCTCCTAAACTGATCACCTCGTAGGTCACAACTATAACTCAGCAAATTTAAAAGAGTAAAAATCATTCATTCTATCTTTATGGATCATCATGGAATAAAAGTTGAACTCAGTAACAACATGCATACTCATACAAAAACATGGAAAGTAAATAACATTATGCTGATGATAGCTGGGTCATAGATGAGATTGTGAAGGAAATTACCAAATTTTTGGAACAAAACAATAATGAATACATGAATTATCAGAATCTCTGGAACACTGCAAAGGCCATTCTAGAGGGATATTTTTAGTGTTGTAAGCCTTCCTCACAAGAATGGAAAGAGAGGAAGTCAACAACTTCATGGGATATCTCAAACACTTAACAAGGAAGAACATTCCAACTCCAAACTCATCAGAAGGAAAGAAATGACCACAATTAGAGCAGAATTAAATGAAATTGAAAACAAAAGAATTATGCAGCAGATCAATGAATCAAACAGTTGGTTTTTGGTAAAGGTCAATAAACTAGATAAACCTTTGGCTAACCTAACTAGAAATAAAAGAGTAAACTCCCTAATTTCATCAATGATAAATGACAGAGGTGAAGTAACAAAAGACTCCTCAGAAATTCAAAAAATTCTTAATGAATATTACAAAATACTCTCAGAAAAATGAACATCTGAAGGAAATATACCAATATGTGGAAGCACACCAACTTCCTATACTTAGCCAGAAATAAGTGGAAATGTTGACCAGGCCTATATCAAGTTCTGAAATAGCCTCAACTATATGAAATCTCCCCAAAAGGAAAAGTCTGGGACCAGATGGCTTCACATCAGAATTCTACCAAACCTTTAAAGAGGAACTAGTACCTATATTACTTAACCTTTTCCAAAACATAGAAAAAGAAAGAATACTTCCCAACACATCCTATAAAGCAAATATCATTCTGATCCCCAAACCAGGAAAAGACCCAACAAGAAAGGAACTTTATATACCAATATTTTTAACGGATATTAATGTAAAAATATTCAACAAGATCCTAGCAAACAGAATCCAGCAGCACATCAAACAAATACATCATGACAAAAGGGATTTTATCCCAGGGTCTAAAGGGTGATTCAGTATACTTAAATCCATAAATATAGTACATTACATAAACAAAATAAAAAACAAAGACCATATGATTCTCTGAATTGATACAGAAAGAACTTTTGAAATATCCAGCATCCTTTCATGATCAGAACACCTAAGAAAATAGGTATAGAAGGGACTTTTATGAAACTGATAGAGGCCATCTACAGCAAACTCACAGCCAATATCATATTCAATGAAGTAAAATTGAAATCATTTATTCTCAGATGAGGAGCCAGATATAGTTTCCCACTGTCTCCACTGCCTTTTACCATAGTAATGGAAGTCTTGGCCATTGCAGTCACGCAAGGTGATCAAGTGTATCCATGTAGGATAAAAGGAGATCAAACTTTCACTCTTTGCAGATGATATGATTCTATACCTGCAAAACCCCAGGGATTCAACTATGAAACTCTTAGAAGTGATCAAGGAATACAGCAGTGTCTCAAATAGAAAATTAATACCCACAAATCAGTAGCATTTGGGGTCCTGAAACTTTTTAAAAAGGGGGCCAGTTCACTGTCCCTCAGATCATTGGAGGGCCAGACTATAGTTTAAAAGGACAGGCAGCAGTGACAGAAACACCCAATGGGCTGGATAAATGTCCTCGGCGGGCAGCATGTGGCCTGCGGGCTGTATTTTGAGGATGCCTGAGTTTTATACCAACAACAGTCAATCTGAAAAGATAGTCAAGAACTATATTCTTTTTACAGTAGTGCCAAAGAAGATGAAATATCTGGGAGTATATTGAACAAAGAACTTCAAAGATCTCTATCAGGAGAACTATGAAACTCTTGGGAAAGAAATAGCTGAAGATGTTAACATATGGGAAAAAATACCATGCTCAAGGCTGGGAAGAATCAACATTGTTAAAATGTCCATACTACTCAAAGCAATCTATAGATTTAATTCACTCCCTGTTAAAGCACCTCTGTCACACGTTACAGATATGTAAAAATTAGTATTAATTTTATAAGGAAACAGAACAAACATTGAATAGCCAAGACATTATTCAAAAATAGAAATCAGGAGGAATCACGCCACCAGACTTCAAACTATACTATAACTCTATAGTGATCAAATCAGAATGGTACTGGCACAAAAATAGAGAGGTAGGTGTATTAAACATAATTGAGTACCCAGAGATAACACCAGACACTTATTGTCATTTGATTTTTGATAAGCCTATCAAAACTATAAATTGAGGGAAAAATTTCCTATTTAGCAAATGGTGCTGGATAAATAGGCTGGCAACTTGTAGAAGACTGAAACTGGACCCACACCTTTCACCTCTAACAAAATTTGATTCACAATGAATAAAAGACTTAAACTGAAGACTTAAAATTAGAAAGATTCTTGGGGAGTGCAGGGGAAACAACTGAAGAAATTGGCCTGGGAATATTTTAAGAGAACAACCCCCCAGGCAATTGAAACAATACCAAAAATACATTCCTGGGATCTGATCAAACTAAAAAGCTTCTGCACTGCCAAGATCACAGTAGGTAAAGCAAATAGACAGCCCTCAGAATGGGAGAGAATTTTTGCTGGTTATGTTTCTGACAAATGTCTGATCACCAGAATCCATAGAAAACTCAAACTTATTACTAAGAAAAGAACAACTGATCTCATTTCGTTGTGAGAAACAGACTTGAACAGAAGCTTCTCTGAAGAGGACAAGTGCATGGCCTACAGACACATGAATAAATGCTCATCATCTTCAATCATCAGAGAAATGCAAATCAAAACTACTTTGAGATATCATTTAACTCCAGTAAGAGTAGCCCACATAACAGTATCCCAAAACAACAGATATTGGCAAGGATGTGAAGAAAGGAAACACTTCTGCACTGTTGGTGGGAATGTAAGCTAATACATTCCTTTTGAAAAGAAGGTAGGAGAACATTGAGGGATCAAAAAATAGACCTGCCATTTGATCCTGCAATTTCTCTACCAGGTGTATATCCAAAAGAGTAAAAATCATTTTGTCACAAAGATATTTGCACCAGATTGTTTATTGCAGCTCAATTCACAATTGCCAAGTCATGGAAGAAGCCCAAATATTCATCAACCCATGAACGGATTGATAAATTGTGGTATATGTACACCATGGAATACTATCCAGCCTTTAAAAAGATGGAGACTTTACCTCTTTTATGTTTACATGAATGAAGCTGGAACATATCCTACTTAGTAAAGTACCTCAAGAATGGAAGAAAAATTATCCAATGTACTCAGTGCTTTTATGAGACCAATTTATAATTACTCATACTTTCTTATGAAAGATCACAACTATAGCCCATGATGAAGGAGAGAAGTGAAGGGGGAAGGAAGAGGAGAAGGGAGGTTTGGAAAAGGGATGGTAAACGGTAGAACCACACCTATGGTGCATATTGCAAGGGTACAAGTCAAATCTATCAATTATAGAACATAAATGCCTTAATACAATAATTAATAAATGAGGTGAAAGCTATATTAATTAGTTTGATGTAAGCACTCAAAATTGTAAAGAAAAAAAAATCAACACATTTTATCCCACAAATGCATAAATGTATTCATGACTATGGGTATATGGCTAAATAAAGGAAAAAAATAAAAAATAAATGACTAGTCATCTTATAAGCCTCTATTTTCAATGCCCTCATCTAAGTTTTGCTCTCTAGTGGTGTTGTAGGTAACTGAAACATATCAGTGAATTTTATGATAGGTATTGGTTTGGTACTACATTCAGAAAGGATCAAAAGAAAGAATAAATGTAAAATACAGGAATATCTTGCAGTAATTAGGGAAGTCAACAGCAAAGCCCTTAAAGAAAGCAGAATCTGCAGAAAGAATTAATCAGTCTTTCTCCACTCACAAAGAAAGACTCATTCCTTTTCTCATTTCTTTTTATTATAAAAACTTGCTTCTGTGAAATTGTTTACTTTCTGTGGTTATTCCAACACACTGACCCTAATTGTGATTTCCCTTTTTTTTTTTGGAAGGCCACAGAGATCTAAGAGTCTGCTGAAGGCTAGACCTGACAGTTTTGTGAATCTGGCCAGACTTCTGCCAAGAGAACATAGAGAATGGGAGGAGACTGCCACCATGATAGGCCCACTCTAAAGAAAAGTCAACTAGGCCCTATACTGCAGTGCTTAACAAGAATCCACACATGAGGAAAAACCATCTAAAGATGATAAGTAGCATGAAAAATCCCAAAAGACCGTCTCTACCAATGGCTCACAATGAAGCTAATACAGGAAATTCCAACCATAACTAAAACTTGAAGTTACAGAAATGAAACTCAAAATATGAATTGTGAATACAATAAATGAAATTGAAGATAAAATTGAAAACCAGCAAAAAGAAGTCTAAAAAAAAAAAGTAAAACCTTAAGAAATTAAGAAAATTTAACTCATGTCACAGAGGATCTGGACAAAACAAGTAAAACTATGACAGAGCTGAAAGAAATGAAAGACACATTTATGGAGATACAAAACTCAACAAAGTATTTCAGCAACAGAACAAACAACGGAGAAGAAAGGATTTATGAGCTTGAAGACAAGGATTTTGAGCTAAGCCAGTGTATTAAACAGGCCAAGAAGAAAGCAAACATATGCAATCTCTTAGAGGGATACAGAATTTTGCAAACCATCTAGAATTCCAGATATCCCTGAAGGTGAAGAAGAGAGTCCAAAGAGCATGGAGGATCTAGTTGAAGATACTATAGTTGAAAATTATCCATTCATTGCTGCACACTTGGCAAAAGACTCTTGAACTCCAGGATGACTAAATTTATATACAGTATCTCCTGGACACACTGACATTAACATGGCCAAAGTCAACTTGAAAGAAAAAGTTTCAAAAGATGTCAGGCATAAGCACCATCTTGCCTACAAGTTTAAATTCATCAGGTTGACAACTCAAATATCAGTGGAAAGCTTCAAGCCAGAAAAAAACAACCACCTCTCTTTAATCTTCTCAAACACCACAATTGCTAGCTTATGATTCTGTATCCTACAAATCTAATTTTCACATTCAAGGAAGAAATAAATACTTTCCTACCGTGCAACCTTCAAAGAAATGTAGCACTACTAGACTTGTCCTGCATTAACTGCTAAGACCTGGCTATCCACAGAAAAAAAAGTCAACAAAGTAAAACCAACCATAATTAAAAGGACAAATCCTAGCAACTACAATGGCCCAAGTGAGAAAACAAAGCAACAGAACATCACAAATTGTGACAAACAGAAATGAATGCTACTCATCAGTTCTCTCAATAAATGTAAATGTCTATCACTTTTGCCAAAGAGGCAGCAGATGGGTAATTGGATTCAAAAGAAAAATAGAAGCCAAGTCTATGCAGTCTTCAAGAAACTGAACTAAGCCCAAAGGACACATCACAACTCAGTGTGAATGTATGGAATCTTTCCTGCAAATTAAAACCAGCAGAATGTGGGAATACCAATTCTCATCCCAGATACCATTGACTTAAACAACAAACATAAAAAAAGAAAAATAGGGTCTTTACATACCCATCGATGGAATAGTTCATCAAGAAGACATGTCAGTAATAAATATCTATGCACCCTACTTAGGCACTTTCAGAATTATAAGGCAAAATCTACTTCATCTAAAGAAAACAATAAACAGTAAAACTGCAATTGCTGGTAAATCCAACACCCCACTGACAGAACTGGAGAGATCCTCCCAGCAGAAATTAAACAAAGAGACTTGGGGCTTAAACCTGTCATGAGAACAAATGAATTTAACAGATACGTACAAAACATTTCCCCTCAACACAACTGATGACACATTCCCAGAAACTCATTCATGATTCTCCAAGATTGAACATATCCTAGGACAAAAACAGGCCTCAACAAATTACACTAAATTAAAAATGACAAAATGGATATTCATAGACATTAGTGAAACCAAAGTAAAATGGAAGTGGAACAGAAACATTCATTATCTCACAAAGTCATGAATTGTAAGAAATATCTGTGTCAAGGAGATAAAGACAGAAATACCTGTATTCCTTGAAAACAATGATAATGAGGCCACAGGCTACAAAGTATGTGGGATACTGCAAAAGCAGTAAGGAGAGGTAAATTTATTGCTTTAAGTAGAAACATCTAGAAATCCAAAACAGCACAAATCAACAACATGGTGGAATCTATCCTAAGGAACTGGAAAAGTAAGAGGATTCTATTATG
>NW_003852696.1:18915-19463 GCF_000181295.1 Otolemur garnettii
ATGAGGAGTGATGCAAGTGGTCATCTGGGACAGGACAGGAGGAGAGCTTCAGGATGCTATATGTGGCAGTGAAGGAGGGAGACAGGGGGTGGCCCATAGTGGAAAGGGAGGAGGGCAACAGTGTGTGGTCAGAGGCAAACCTGGAGAAGGGTTTAGGAGGCTGCTAGTGGAACTGAGGAGGGAGGGAGGGCTGAAGGGGGCTTCCTGAAACCAGATTACAGGAGAGCTGATGGGGAACCCTATAGAGGAGTGGGAGGGAATGGGATCAAGTTAAACAGTTTCAATTTAAACAGTTTCTGCAGAGCTAAATGATATAGGAAAACAAAGATACAACCTATCAAATTACTAAAGATATTTTCATGTTGTACATTCAACAAGGAAATAGTAACAAGAACTTACAAAGGACTCAAGCAAATCAACGTGAAAAGATCAAATAACTCCATTAAAAACTGTGCAAGGGAGTGACAAATGGAGAACTTTTTCTACCTTTAGCATTCTAAAACGTAGGGATTTTCATGGCTGAGATCAACTTCAACTCCTGCATCCAG
>NW_003852696.1:21560-23052 GCF_000181295.1 Otolemur garnettii
ATGGGGAGAGCAAGATGAAGGGACTGGAGAATTGAAGGAAGAGAAACACAAAATGAATGGGAAGAGAATAAAGGATAAGAGTAAGAGGAAGGGAAGGAGGATATAAGTTATTTTTACTAAGATGTTCCAAAGAAATGAAGAATTATTTGCTATCTGATGTCCCACTCTAGTATTCAGAACAGAGACAGGAAGTTAATGTCTTACAATGTTTTATTTCCTTTGCTACTACAAATATTTTCATGTTTATTTTCAGTTCCCAACATTAAAGGTGAAAGCTAGGTTGATTGGCTTAAGGTAACCACTTTAGATTGTATACAAAAAATTAGCACATTGTATCTCACATATGCATGAATGTATTCATGATCTATGTGTATTTGACTTAATAAAATAAAATGAAATAAAAAAGTGTGTTTCAGGAAGCAACAGTGGATGCAAACTTGAGGCTTGCCCTTGCAAATGAAGATTATTATCTAGCAGAAAAGGAGACTCATCATGATATGAATAAATGCAAAAATAGGAACAAATAAATTAACTTAAGAGAAGAACACACTAGAAAAGGCATTCAGAGGGAAGTTCATCACAACTATGCAGCAACACACAGAAGAAGAATCTTGAAGGCATTTGTGTGTAATGTGTATTTGGAATGGACAAGATTTCTCTCTCTCTTTTTTTTTTTTTTTGCAGTTTTTGGCCCAGGCTGGGTTTGATCTTACCACCTTTAGCATATGGGACCAGCGCCCTACTCCTTTGAGTCACAGATAGAGAATCTACCATAGTGTCTTGCATAGGAAAAGTACTTAAGAAGGAGGCAGAACATGATGACAGAAGGGAAGGATGTTTAGCTCAGCCCTCCTGTAAAAATAGGTGAGAGTGAGTAGGCTAGATCATTCCTGGTGTAGAATATTGTTGTGGAGTGACAATTCAGGTGTGCATTGAGGTGGCAGATTGCCCACTGTCTCCACTGCTTTTTAATATTGTAATGGAAGTCTTAGCCATTGCAATCAGGCAAGACAAGGTGATCAAGGGTATCCACATAGGGTCAGAGGAGATAAAAATTTCATTGTTTGCCCATGATATGATTGTTAACCTGGAAAACCCCAGGGACTCAAATACAAAACTCTTAGAAGTGATCAAGAAATATAGCAACATCTCAGGTACAACATCAATACTCATAAATCAATAGCATTCATATATAGCAACAGTAGTCAAGTTTAAAAAACAGTCAAGGACTCTATTCCCTTTACAATAGTGCCAGAGAAAATGAAATATCTGGGAGTGTAACTTAAAAACCATGCAAACAATTTCTATAAAGAGAACTATGAAACTCTGAGAAAAGAAATAGCTGAAGATGTCAATAAATGGAAAAACATACCATGCTCATGGCTGGGAATAATCAAAATTTTTAAAATGTTCATACTACCCAAGCAATCTATAGATTTCATGCAATCCCTATTAAAACACCTATTTCATACTTTAAACATCTGGAAAAAAA
>NW_003852696.1:23848-24977 GCF_000181295.1 Otolemur garnettii
TTGTCACATGCCTGAGAGAGCCATGACCCCTTTATTTAAATATAATTTCAATAGGCATGTTTATTCTCTGTGATATCACTTCTCTGTGAGACCCTAACAGCAACAACCAAGAGATGAATCCAGATATATATCATCATTTGATATCAAAAATATGAATTAGGGGAAAGAATCCCTATTTGATGGGGAGGTGCAAGATGGCAGACTGGAGTCAGTCTCTGACAGAAGCTCCCATCCAGAAGGAAGGATAAAGTCCAGAAAATATCCAATTAAGCTGAAGACTGGGAGCCAAGGTGAGAGAGAAGAGTGATATCTGCAGGTCACCCCTCCTGAAGCAGGCTGTGACTCCAAGGAAGCCAATTTCTATAGGTTTTCTACAGGTGAACCATGAATTGGAGACCTATTGTCTCACCCTGCATGTGAGAGCTGTAGGAAGTGGGGTCTATTTCCCTAGAAGAATCCTGAGAGACTCCAAACATTCTCCCCCAGGCAGAAAATTTGAATGAACCTTCTCACTGCCATTCTGAACTCCCAGTCCCCCTTGCCTGCATAGACTGTGAAAGGAGGCTCAAGACCATACTCTCCTAGCCCTGCTGGACCAAGCACCTTGCTGACAGACTACCTGTGAATGTCGGAGCCAGCACTCCCCAGGCTGTGATCCTCACACCCAGCCCCATATCTTGCCTGGCCCCCATGAGACTGACTGGCCTGACTGTGACTGCCAGAGCACCCCCTTCGCCCCCCACTGGTGGGCCCGCCTGTGACTGCCAGAGCCTGCGCACTCTGGGCAGAGCTCTCCGCACCTGGCTGGCCCACCAGTGACCGCCAGAGGCAGGGTGCCTTGGGCTGTACTCCCTGGGACCTGCCAACCCGCCTGTGACTGCTGGAGATGGCAATACCCAGGTTGTGCTCCCCGTGTTCAACCCCCCCTCCCCTACATGGCCAGCTAGCCAGAGACTACCAAAGCAGCTGGCCCTCTCTGGTCATCACTCCCCACCTCCTGAAACCCTCCCAGCCTCTCCAGTCACGCCCCCACCAGACCAGACTCCTAAGCTCAGCACTCTCCTCTGTGCCGCACCCCCGCTCCCAACTGACCAGATTCCTGAGTGGAGCTCTTTCCTTGCTGAAGACA
>NW_003852696.1:25196-26773 GCF_000181295.1 Otolemur garnettii
AGCGAGCCCACTGGGGTCTAATTTTAAAGAGAAACCTCCCCAACTCTGCGGTCTCCCAGAGGAAACCAGAACTCACTCTATAGGGATACCAGTGCTGCAGAGTGGTGGGGGCAAAGGCTCAGTGGCTGTGGGAGAAAAGTATTCACTGACCTGCTACCCTCAGGATTATACTGAGACCAAGTGGAATACTAGACACTGCCTAGTGAATACCTGAGTTGGGCAGGCCTTGGGTCCCCCAACTGGTTGGCAGCAGAGGGTAGTGGCTGGGCTCTGGGGGCATTGACCTTCCATTGACTCTGACAGACGCAAAATCCCAGCATACCAGCTCATTGGACCACCAGCAACTGGGTGTGAAAGAGGAGCAAAGTGGAAAAAGAGACTCAGATTCCTGGTCCAACCCTGCTACTGGGTGAGCCTTTTTGACTGCACAGAGCATCAGAGCTAGCCAAATTTGAGCAGCTAGTAGACCTCTGCCTTCTAGTTGCTGGAGACCTTTGGAACTCTCCTTCTTGAGCGTTCATACAGACTGGGTCTATTTGTTTGGAACTCTTAACCTGGACCAGTTTCCCAAGGCCCCCCTCAGTTAATACCTTGGTTGTGTAGAAATAGGAAGGGTTGATTTTCCTCCTCCAATAGATATCCATAGGCAGTGGGCTGTCATAATTGCTTGTATCTCTCCACAGCTATGACTCTACCATACTCACTGATCCACTAGGATCAGACAAGAACCAGCTGAACACAAGACAGAGCCACCTAACCCCACCACATCAAGCAGGTTTCCGCAGCCTCAGACTGTAATATTATGTGGGTCTTTTGTAAAGCTTTACAGAAAAACCTGTACCCATCAGTTCCAGATCCTTGACAGAGGGCTGGTTAACCACCACCCTAGGAACTCCCAATCCAATTTCACCTTATCTGCCCATCTAGCAAACAGTGAAAAATAAACATAGGGTGGAAACTGTGGAAAAACTCTGGCAACATGAATAATCACAGTAGATCAACTCCCCCAAGGAATGATACAATACATACACCACAAGATCCCATTCATAACCAAATGACTGAGATGTCAGAAATTGAGTTCAGAGTCTGGATAATAAATAAGATCAACAAAGTGGAGGAAAAGAGGCAATTAGAGTTTCAAGAAATTATTCAAAAGATGTCTCAAGAATTCAACGATTTCAAAGATAAAATGACCAAATATTTTGACACTTTGAGGCAAGAGTTTGCAGCCCTCAAAGATCTAAAAAATTCGGTATAATCCCTTGATAACAGAGTGGAGCAGGCAGAAGAAAGAATGTCTGACATTGAAGACAAAGCATTTGAATGTGCCCAAGTGCTCAAAAATGAAGAGAAATGGAGAGCAAAAACCAATCATTCTCTGAGAGAGCGCTGGGATAATTAGAAGAAAACTAATATTTGCCTTATAGGAATCCCTGAAGGCGACGAAATTGCTTCACAAAACACAGAGGCTCTTCTTCATGAAATGATGAAAGAGAATTTTCCAGATATGTCAAAAGATTCTGAAACTCAGATAACAGACAGTTTCAGAACCCTAGCACAACTCAACCCAAACAAGA
>NW_003852696.1:30648-34577 GCF_000181295.1 Otolemur garnettii
TCCTCCTTCATTGCACAGGTCAGGACGGTCCTCAGTACCCTAAATTCCTAATTTTCAAACCCATGCCAGGACTGCCCTTCCCTCTTGTCCTTCCTACAGGTCATAAAGGGTGTCTGTGTTTCCAGGGCCCCTCTCCCAGCCTGTGCTGACTCAGCCGCCCTCTGCATCTGCCTCCCTGGGATACTCAGTCAAGCTCACCTGCACCCTGAGCAGTGGGTACAGCAGCGTTGCTGTTGCATGGCACCAGCAGCAGCCAGGGAAGGCCCCTCGGTACTTGATGTATGTTACCAGTGATGGAATCCATGGCAAGGGGGACGGAATCCCTGATTGCTTCTCAGGCTCTGGCTCTGGGCTTCAGCGCTACTTAACCATCTCCAACCTCCAGTCTGAAGACGAGGCTGATTATTACTGTCAGACCTATGACAGCAGTGGTATTGCTCACAGCGACACAGGCAGATAAAGAAATGGGACAAAAACCTCAGCTTGCTCTGGAGCATTCTTTGTGACAATTTTCAAGTTTAAAAAAAAAAAAATGTTCCACATACACAAACTCTGGTTTAAATTATTTCTACACCCAATTTTTCTCTAAGTTTTTCTAAAATCTCAGAAAACAACAAAACAAAACCCAAAGCCCCCTGATGACTCTGAAATGGTGTCTGTTTATTCTCACGTGTTAAATCAGTGCCTGGGGGGGGGGGCTGACTTGTTTTCTGGGAAGGTGGGAAAAGATCCTCTCCTGGCTCACATCTGGGTCAGTGCCCGGGACCCTCCCAGCGGGTGGACAGTCCTACAGCATGGACAGTGCCCTCCCAGTTGTCACAGCAGAGACCTCCTGTTTCCTCCCAGTCATCTGTGTCCGAGGCTGCCTTAGGTCCCCTACATACCAGAGACCAGGCAGGGGATGTGATTTGCTGTCTGAGGATTCGGGTCAGGGAGGAATTCCAGCCACAGAGCTGCCCTGGCTCCCTCATGGGTTCCTGCAGCGTTAGCCGTAACATCAGGGTAGAGGGTGGGTGTGGGGGCAGCTACGGGGCTGAGACAGCGACCTCCTTGTGGCAGGTGAGAAGGGGAAGGGGAGGGCCCACCTCTCTGAGACATGCTCAGCCTGCTCCAGGGGAGTTGGGGGACGTAGATTCCATGAATGTGACTTTCCTACAGCTGATCCCAACTAGGAACATGGGGACGCTGTGGGTGGGTTTCCCTGGGCCCTGAGGCATGACTTGTGTCCTCTCCTCTCTGTGTCACTGGTACTTTTCAACAGTCCAGACTGTAATGCAGCATCTGTGGAATATCAGGGACCAGAAATTATCCAACCTGAGCCTGTCATTCTCCGTATGGAGCTCACGCTGTGCCCAGGGTCCAAGATTAGTTTCTACTGTACAGACAGTGTCACAGACTTTGGGACAATCATGGAGATTAGTGACCAAGGGTTCCCAGAAAGAAAGCTTGAGTTTGTGACAAGACAGGAGTCTTGGGTATTCAAAGGTTTAGCCTGGTTCTCCATTGTCACCAGGGCCTCCTTGACACCCCTCACCTCTAAGGACAGACAGGGTCAGGTTGACCATCACTGTTAGAGCTGATTACAACCCAACACCACCATGAACTCCCTTCCATGGGGGAGTGACACAGGGTTGTATCCCTCATGTTCCCTCTCAAATTTATCCCTCCCCTGTCCCCACCTTGTACCAACCTCTGCTCAGGTTGTGACTTCTGCTGTCACTGCTCCCAGAAAGCATGAGGCTCTTACCTTGGCTCATCCTCATGGGGGTCAGTGAGAATCCCCCCTTCCCTCACTGGTTTCCCAGTGCAAGTAGAACTTTTGCCTCCCAAAGCTATAAGAACCCCTCACATGTGGGTGGGGTATGGTAAGGAACAGAAATGCAGCTTAGGTGACATGACAGACCCAGAAACCATCCACCCAGCCCCCTAGATGTTGCCTGCACCTGGCCTGGGCTTTGTGAATCATCCCTGACCTCTGAAGCCTTAGGGAATCTGGGTCCTCTTTATCCTCAGAGTGTGTCCCCAGGGGACTCCTAGGATCCAGGTGCACATGAGGAGATGGTGTAAGGAGATGGCTCTGGGACTCCTCACAATTACCTTCCCGAAGTTCACTCCCAGGAACCCGATTCTCTCCCCTCTCTGTTTCCTATGTTGAGATGATGCTGGAATGCACCTTAGTTCTTGGGGACTAAGGGACAAAAATCACAGCACACAGTGCTGTCACCTGGTCTAGCATCTGCCAATAGCCACCAGAGGAGCTGCTCTCTGCTCCCTGCTCCTTCCTGCACCATGATGGGCTCCTGGACCCTAGAATTTTCTGCACCACTCAGGTATTTAATCTCCCACTGTGGATGGGAGACCAAAGGCTGAGAACTGTCTAGTAGATAGACAGCGTCTGTCTGGGATGATCAGAAAACACTTCCAGCAGTCTTTGATGACAGGATCTCCATCCCCACGTCTGCCCCTCAGGAACTGACTGTGACAGTGACGTCTGACCCTGAGGGATGTGTAGGCTCAGCACCTGCAAGGCCTGGCTCTGGCTTGGCCTAGGGCTGGTACAGAAGGGAAGCAAGAAGGAGGTTCAGGCCTGGGCGGCCCAGGCCCAGCCGTAACATCAGGGTCTGAGCTCTCTGCAGTGTGGGTCCTGCAGAGACAGACTTAGGGTCTGAGGCCCGAGGGTTATGCAGAAAAGCAAAGTGACATGACCAGGGGGAGGTCAGAGAACAGGTGTTGGGCAGATGTGGTAAGGGGGATGCAGCATGAAGAAAAGATTGTCTTTTATGACCCTTAGTGAAAGGACACATGGAGACTAGAGCTGTGAAAAACAGAAGACCTGGCAGGTCCTTAGCTCTTGAGCTAAAGAAAACCTGAGTCTTTTCCTGTGGGGTCCTGGGAAAGATCAGCAACAGCCCTGGTCAGTGTCCTCTATGCAGGGCCATCTGTCCCAACTGCTGGCTCTCTTCATTCCCTCCCTGTGGTCTCTGTCCCAGCACAAGCTCCCAGGGCAGGTCACACTCTGCCCTGAGTGAGGCAGCACAGCCCAGGCAGATTTGAGAAAGGGATTGCCTGAGCTCAGGGGGAGGGGTGACTGAGGAGACACAGGCATCAGGGCTCCATTAGGGGCCTTAAAGAGCAGAGCAGAGATGCTCCCCACACCTGGACTCCTCTCTTCCTCTCCTCCCTCTCTCTGTTCACTGAGGCTCAGGACAGGTGAGAACTCAGGGATGCCTGAGGGCCCATCACAGCCCAGGGCCTCTGTCCCAGGCACTGTCCCCACACTCGGTGTCTGAGATGGCAGGAGTGTTTACTCCATGTGCCCAGGGTGTGATTAGAGGGTTCTAAGTCTAACCTTGAAATGGGATAATGTCCTCTCAGTGTCCAGGGAGGGGAGAGAAGGGTCAGGAATGAGCCAAACCCCAAGTCTCACCTCCCTCCTCTTCCTCACGGTCACACTCAGTGTCTGCATCACCCTAGGAGATGTGCTTGGGGTGGGAAAACATTTTTCATTCATATTCTTCTCTTTCTGCAATCTGTGCCAGTGAGGGGCTGAGGAGAGAGGAGGGCACCAGAGAGAGAGGCTGGGCCCAAGGGCAGGTCCTGATCACATGGGGAGCAGGCTCTGCTCTGCCCAGGGAGGAGGAAGAGGAGCAGTTCCTGGTGCCCTGGAGGAAGGGGCCACCCTGTCCCCACTGGGCTTCCTCCTCTGCTGCCGCCAGGGGAGGCTCCTCAGGGAGGAAGACCTCCCAGGACTGTCCTGTGAACCACACATTAACCGGGCAGGGGAGCTCAGGGGGAGGAGGCTGTGTGGACACCTGGGACTATGTGTGTGGGGCATGGACCCTGCCCAGCTGCATCCTTGGTGGGAGGACACAGTGCACAGAGGGGCAGACAGGACACATGGGCAGGTCTGGATCTGGGCAGCAGGGGGC
>NW_003852696.1:34891-36720 GCF_000181295.1 Otolemur garnettii
ACCAGCGCTGCTCCTCAGGATGCAGAGCTGTGTGGGGTCTCCAGCATGGGTGGCCCATCTCTTTCTCTGCCCTTCTCGCTTGTCCAGATATCAGGCTGGGGATGAAAGAACCAGGGACTCTGGACATGTCTCTATCCACTGACCCACCTCTCTCCCTCTGTGTCTGTCCTGAAGTTCAGGGTCCTGGGCCCCGTCTGTCCGTCTGTGCTGACTTGATCACCTGCAGCCCCTGAGCCTGGCTGGAGGTTGCCTCCACGTCCTCCAGTGACACTGAGTGTGGCTTTTCCTATGAGACCAGCAGCTCCCAGGCTGTGCTGACTTGAAACACTGTGGTCAACAATCCCCTGTCCTGTGGGAACTGGTCATGCTCTGACAGCCCTTCTGGAGTAATGTCAGTGGGGTTCAGTGACTATCCAAACCATCACTCCAATCCGTATCAACGAGGCTGAGCAGGACAGTGCAAGTGGGAGCTCCTAAAGCCCCAAACCCCACCCTCCCCTTGACTGTGGCAGGGCCCTGTGTGGAGCTGGACTTCAACCCCATCTCCAGCAATGTGATGAATGAAGAGGAACATGGCCTGAGGGGCAGCCCTACAGGACACCCACCCTGACCCCTGACTGAGGGGACCTTGGAAGCCAGTGAGGGCTGAGCACTGAATCCCACCCAGTGATGAGAGGGAGAAGTGTTCAGTGAGTGACCCAGATGGGGATCAAGGCACAAGCCTGCTCTTAACTGAGCCTGGGTGCAGATATGATCATAACATACCAGGATCACATGACCAGACGCCTGAATTCTCAGGACAGCCTAAACTGTGACCACCCAAAGAAGAACAGGTGAGAAGACGTGTCTGAACTGAATCCTGTGTGTGTTTGAGGCTTAGAGTGAAGAAAATGATGGATGATTTGTGAAGGACTCATCCAGAAAGCATGGAATCCAGTGTGCTGTAATCCCAGCCTGCCTCAGAGGGAGGGGCTGGACTCAGTGTCCACTGACAATGGCCTCTGCTGGCCATGCACAAAGGGCAGGAGACTTTCCTTAAAATATTAACATTATTATATTTTGTTGCATTTTGGAGAAATACATGTTCATTGCACAAAAATATTAAAATGTAAATTTTTAAGAAATATTCTTCTTAATACATGTGAACGTTATTTCAGAATTTGAGTGTATTTCCTTCATGTTTGTTTTCAAATTTCAAACTCCTCTAATCAAATCAAAAATATAGTTTTCTATTCACTGCTATATTCAGTCAAGAATCACATAATTTTCATTTTATTAACAAGCATATTTTGCTGATCATTTTTATTGTCTTATTCTAACTGATAATCATGTATTATGGGGTTGGTCTAATTCTATGTTTTCAAGTACCAATAAAGATGTGGTGATACTATCCTTACTAATGGGACTTATTATTAAATCATTATTACTAACACACTTCTGGGTATTTCTCTGCATTTTGTGTCCTCAGGGGTGATTGTTGCCACACTGAATGGGAGGCAAATGGAGAAACCAGATGTGAGTCTGCAGGGTCTCTGTGAGAAGGACAGACTGAGTCTCAAGGGACAATTCAGAAGCAAAATCAAGCATGTGAGCTTTAAAACAAGAATTCGCAAAATATAATGATCACATGACTCTTCTGGGAACCGTTTAAAACACAGCTTTTGACTCAGTGGGTCTTGAGTGGACCGGAGATTTTTAATTTAAGCAAACTTCTGACAGCCAAAATCCACATAGACGTTTCCATGCAAACACACCCAGGAGAACAGGATAAAAGAAGAAGGCAGACAAGAACCTGCGAGAATTCCATGGAAAAGAACCAATGAGTTGAG
>NW_003852696.1:36848-38586 GCF_000181295.1 Otolemur garnettii
CTGGGCCCCATCTCCCCACTGGCTTCTTCTGCTGACTTTCCCAAAGTGCAGACCTTCCCCACCCTCCAGCCACCCTGGTCTGGACTCACAGGTCCCCTTCTCAGTTCCAGGGTCACTCCACTCTCTTTCCTCACTCTTCACTGTTGTAATCCCTTTATTATTTAACAAGGTCTTTATAACAGAAAACTTATTGGTGCTTTTCCAGAACTTTCCTCCAAAGTTGACACTCATGTCCCCTTTCATGATCTTGAGCCTCTTTAAATCCTAAGTTCTTCAAAAGCCCCAGGTCCATAGAATCATGGCGTATCTACAGGTCAGACTTTGAACTTCTGCTTTCTGGATTTCTCTTCATTTCCAGGGAATCAGAAAGGATGTTGATTCAGCCTCCCAAACACTCCCCACTCCGCTGGCCTCTGTGGTCTCCTGAGGAGTCAGATACAGGGAGGGAAACCTGACTCCAAGTGCAGCTTGGAGGTGGGTCATGACTGGACAGTCCCTGTTCTCCTCTAATGCCCATTTTATTTCACGCAGGGTTTGTAGATGAGATTCTCCCTCCCCTATGATTCCTTGTAACGTGAAATAAATTGTGGTCCTGTTCCCACTGAGGAGGCTCCAAATAAAATTGCCAACTAACAGGGGTAGGAGTCTTCCCTTAGGAGGGAAGACTCTTATTGGGCAGGGAGTGGGCAGTGGTCAAAGTCCCAGTGGGGGAAGATGTGGCTGTCGGGACATCCTAGCGTTTGGTCTCAGACATGGTGGACCTAGAACCAGGCAGCAGGGGGCGCTGTGGAGAACCAGACATCTGACTGATCTTTGCACAGAAACCCTGAGGGGAAGAGCTGGGACTTCTAGGGTCCTCTGGGGAGCCTCAGGCCAAGCCCAGCCCAGGCCCCTCTCAGAAATGACACTCAGCCACTAGGGCTTCACTTGGGACCACCGAGGTTTGGAAGGGCAGCGGAAGAGCAGCACATTTGCATGCAGGGCCCTTCTCTCTCCTCTGGGGTGGGAGTAGGCCTAAGAGGCACCTACAGCTTGTCTGCCTCAGTAGAGCTCTGGGGTGTCTGCACCATGGCCTGGACCCCACTCCTCCTCTTCATCCTCCTCCTTCACTGCACAGGTCAGGACAGTCCTCAGCACCCTGAACCCCTAGCCCACTTCCCACACTCATACCAGGACTGTCCTTCCAAACTGTCCTTCCTCTAGGTCCTAATGGGTGTCTGTGTTTCCAGGGTCCCTCTCCCAGGCTGTGCTGACTCAGCAGCCCTCTTCATCGGCCTCCCTGGGAGCCTGGGTCAAGCTCACCTGCACCCTGAGCCCTGGATATAGGTACAACACCACTGGATGGCACCAGCAGCAGCCAGAGAAGACCCCTCAGTACTTAATGTATGTTAACAGTGATGGAACCAGCATCAATGGGGATGGGATTCCTGACTGCTTCTCAGGCTCTGGCTCTGGGGCTGACCGCTACTTAACCATCTCCAACCTCCAGTCTGAGGATGAGGCTGATTATTACTGTCAGTCCTATGACAGCAGTGGTATTCTTCACAGTGACACAGGCAGATGAAGTGGGACAAAAACCTCAGCCTGCTCTAGAGCTTTCTCTATGACAATTTTCAAATTTCTAAATATGCTTCATATGCACAAATTCTACTTGGGAGGACCTTTGGTGTTTAAAATATTTCTACTCTCAGTTTCTCTCCAAATGTTTCTGAAGTCTCAGGAAAACCCAAAGCAAAAC
>NW_003852696.1:38898-41721 GCF_000181295.1 Otolemur garnettii
GGGAGTCTCCTCCTCTGCTGAGAAATGCTGAGCCGCTCCAGGGGAGTTTGGGGACACAGATCCTGTGAACGTGACTTTTCTACAGCTGGTCCCACTTTTCTACAGCTGGGCTTCCTGCAGATTCTCCATAATGTTGAGTCATATGGACCCCTTTTCTCTAGAAATTCCTCAGACTCAAGTGCGCCTTGGTAGCAATGCTAAATAGATAATCACAGGAATTAGTACTGAGGTCTGAGGTGCTGCTTTAAAAATACCAGAAAATCTGGAAGCAGCTTTGGAACTGGGTAACAGGCGATTTCGAATTCCGTAGACACTTGTTAACTGGTTGTGACAAAAGTACTAATGGAAATATGTACAGTGAAGACCAGGCTGATGAGGTCTCAGATGGAAATAAATAATTTGTCTGAAACTAGAGCAAAGGTCGCCATTGTCATGATGTAGCAAACAACCGGAGTGCAAAGTGTCCGTGCTCTAGTGCCTGTGGGAGGATGATGTGAAGAGCGATGAAAGGCAGCTGGCAGAATACATTTCTAAGCAATTTCTGAGAAATTTCAAAAAGCGGCATGGCTGATTCTAACAGCTTATTACCAAATATGGGAGCAAAATAAAGACTTGGATTTGGAATTTGTATATAAAAGAGAAGCAAAACAAGGCAAAAAATTAAAAAACTCAAGCTTGGTCATGTGGTAGAGAAAGAAAGAATGTTTTCAGGGGAGGACTCCAAGAGGGCTTCAGGGCACCCCTCACTACAGAGACTGGCCTGACGCTGTGGCTCCTGCCACAGAACCAGAATCCTAGGAGGATGGAATAGTTTGGGGGGCAGAGCCCTGGGTGCCACCACCTGTGCCACTGTGGGCCCCCATCCCTGCTGTTCTGTCCCCACCCATTAGTCACGCATATCTAAGCAAATAATTTCAAAACTCCCTGTTTAGCATAAGAGGTGACAAATAATGGTTGTTTTATTTGCAACATTAGAAGAATTTTATCAGTGAGTATATGAGGTGCATAAGTATTTTATTATGTTCATATTGACATCTCTGGTTCTCCTTGAGAAGGTGGTGGGTGGGTGCCAGCAGAGGGCGCTGTGCAGACCCCCACACTGCAGTCTGGTGACTGGGCACAGCCCACCACCATCCAAGCTCACAGGAGCTCTATGTTCATCTTCAGACTTGAGAGTCCCCTGAGAGAAGGGAGGGCATCCAACCTCTCTGATCCTGTCCTCTGTACCTCAGTCACCAGTTTCAGTGATGTCCCGGGGGTGTCATTCCTGAGTCCCCCACACTCCTGAGTCTTTTCTGCCCACTGGGACCTCAGCTCCCTCCCGGAGCCCCTGCACTCTCTATGACAACCCGTTCCCCGTAGATCCCAGGGCAACAGTATCAGTGTCACCGGACGGCTGCAGTAGGTTGTCATTCATCACAGACAGTCAGGCCCCTCTCTCTGAGCATGAAGAGTGTCTCCATCTCAACACCGTCCTTCCATGTCCCTTCTCTGCAGACCCACCTCATCCCCACCAGGGTGGACATGAAAGCAGCAGAAGGGGAGGGTCAAGGGGCCTGAAGATTCATCCGTGGGAAATGAGGTCAGACCGGGGCAGAACTGCTCAGGTCTCCCACACGGTGATGCTGTGGCTGGACTGGCCTTTGTTCTTCTGCTGTGCGGGAGACGGGACAAAGTGTCCTTAGAGCCAGTGCCCAGAGACGCCCCCATTCATTAACATTATTAACTGAAAGAGCAGGCAGTGAGTCCAACCACTGAGGAGAATAGACTATGGGACTGAGGCATCAGTTAGATGAGCTGAGTGTAGCTTAGTGAGGGGCCCCGGGGGAGAAGAGGGTCCCCCTTTGCGAGGCGGGGGTGGTGGAAGAGGCAGTGCTCAGCAGCGCCCCGTCAGGCAGGATGCTGACACTGCTTTTCAGGGATGTGCAAAGCGGACAAGCGCCAGCAGGGGGCACTGTGGGCCTGAGTCTGAGATACATGGTGGGTCACAGGGGTGGACTCCGCACCTGCCTCCTTAGCTGGTGAGTTCTGCTCAACGCTCCCTCTAGGCCCAACAAATCCAAATCTAAGTCCCTTGGGGACACCAACACTAGTTGTTCAACAGACCTACACCCTCCACAAGCAAACCCCAAGGCAGAGGGGCTTGAATCCCTGCTCAGGGAGACTCTGTGATTCTCAGATTGGGAAGTCATTTGATTGAAAGCCTTCTGCTATCACCATGAGATAACAAATTAGACAGATTTGAACATCTCTGTCTCAGCAAAGGGGCTCAGAAAGCAGAGCTCTGGGCTTCTCCCCCATGGCCTGGTCCCTCTCCTCCTCACCCTTCTCACTCAGTATGTAGGTGACCAGATTCTGGGTATGGAGGAGTGTTTCTAAAAAAAAAATGCATGTCCCTTTCTTTCTCCCTCAGTTCCAGCCTGAGTTGTGGTCTGGGTCCAAGACTCTCCATCTCTCTGACTCTATGTCCTTCATTTCAGAGTCCTGGACATGATCTTTGCTGACCCACCCTCAGTGTCAGGGACTCTGGACAGGAGGTCACCACCTCCTGTTCTGGGAGCAGCATCCACAATGAATCCTCCAATGCGTGTGAGTTCCAGCTCTTATCAGGTGCTGCTGCCAAGATTTAGAGATTTATAAGTGCTGGGACCTCAAGAATTCCAGACAGTTGTCCCTGACTCTGATTTAGGGTCTAAACTCAGTGGACTCTGGACTAAGTGTGGAAAGAATCTATTTTATATGTGATCTTGGAGACATGACACACTCTGGAAGTAAAAATAAAGCAGGATATTAACTTCACATTATTTTATTTCTTTTTTTCCC
>NW_003852696.1:43291-44432 GCF_000181295.1 Otolemur garnettii
CATGTGAGCCCACAGAGGCTTGTCAGAGCTGAGGTTGGGCTGTGCTGTGCCTGGTCAGTCTCCCCACAGGTTCTCTGTGCCTTCCGGGGGCCTCAACCTCCAGCCATTCATCCCATCCCATCCTGCAGGTCCCTGAGGGCTCCCTGGAGGACAGGGCTCTGTGCAGACCCCATGGTGGCTTCCCATCCGCCAGGGACATTCCTCTCTCCTCTGGCCCTCCCCACGCTGCCTTTACTACCTACTTGGGACCTCAAACCTCTGAGCTCCTGTCACTCAGGGCCATTCACCAGCTCCTCCCAGCCCTTATACCCTTGTCATTCTCAGGCATGTGACACGTTCCCCTAGGGTTCTGGTGAGGACCCCAAGTTCCTTGGTCAGATTCCATAGGCACAGCCCTATCCAAGACCACAGTCCCCATGTCCCTATGAACACATGTCCTCCTCCTTTCTGCCTTTGCCTCTCCTCTCATAGCAACCGAAGTGTCACACTGTGTCCAGGACAGAGGCAGAGGCTGGCTCACCTCTGTGGAGCAGACACAGGGACTGGACACCCTCCACACAGAGAAGGTGCCCCTGCCAAGGGAATGAACGTCGTTTGCAATATCATGTGTCCTCCCAAGGACCTGCGTCCTTTCCTCCCTCACAGGGAGATGAGAGGTGGGGCAGACACACTGCACAGGGGCTGACAGTCTCTGATGACCTTCCCTCCTGAGAATTCTGCCTGGCAGAGCCTGTTTTCTCCTGACATAAACCGCAGCTTTAGTCCTTCTACCAATCATCATTCCTTTGTTTTTATGGTCATGGGTCATTTTAGACACTGACCACCCTGTGAGTATCTTTCCTGCATTGGAAAAGCGCACTCCGTATGAATCCTGCCTCTTCCTGGCAAAGATAAATGTCTGATTCTTTCTATGGACATGGAGATAAGTGACTGAAAACATTTCAGTAAAGGAACACAGGCTGGAATGAAATACAATATAAATACCGGGGACGCTCTAGGAAGGCAACTGCACAGCTCAGGGGTAACATAAAGCAAACTTTAAAGAAATGGAGATGAGTGATCCTGGGTCCCCACCCCAGGTTTCCAAAGGTCCAAAACGGAGATAATGTTGGGAAAGTCTCCTTTGGACGCCCTTCACCTT
>NW_003852696.1:44452-45675 GCF_000181295.1 Otolemur garnettii
GAGGACAGTCTCACTGGAAGTCACAGTGTAGGTGACAGATGGAGGGCATGTGAGCCCACAGAGGCTTGTCAGAGCTGAGGTTGGGCTGTGCTGTGCCTGGTCAGTCTCCCCACAGGTTCTCTGTGCCTTCCGGGGGCCTCACCCCCAGCCATTCATCCCATCCCATCCTGCAGGTCCCTGAGGGCTCCCTGGAGGGCAGGGCTCTGTGCAGACCCCATGGTGGCTTCCCATCTGCCAGGGACATTCCTCTCTCCTCTGGCCCTCCCCAGGCTGCCTTTACTTCCTACCTTGGGACCTCAAACCTCTGAGCTCCTGTCACTCAGGGCCATTCACCAGCTCCTCCCAGAATAACACCTCAGTCATTCTCAGGCACATGACACCTTCCCCTGGGGTTCTGGTGAGGACCCCAAGTTCCCTGGTCAGTTTCCATAGGCACAGCCCTATCCGAGACCACAGTCCCCATGTCCCTCTGAACGCATGTCCTCCTCCTTTCTGTCTTTACCTCTCCTCTCATAGCAACCGAAGTGTCACACTGTGTCCAGGACAGAGGCAGAGGCTGGCTCACCTCTGTGGAGCAGACACAGGAATGGGACACCCTCCACACAGAGAAGGTGCCCCTGCCAGGGGAATGAACGTCGTTTGCAATATCCTGTGTCCTCCCAAGGACCTGCGTCCTTTCCTCCCTCACACGGAAATCAGAGGTGGGGCAGACACACTCCACAGGGGCTGACAGTCTCTGATGACCTTCCCTCCTGAGAATTCCCCCTGGCAGAACCTGTTTTCTCCCGACATAAACCGCAGCTTTAGTCCTTCTACAGATCACCTTCCCTTTGTTTTTATGGTCACGGGTCATTTTAGACACTGACCACCCTGGCGAGTATCTTTCCTGCATTGGAAAAGCGCACTCCGTATGAATCCCTGACTCTTCCTGGGAAAGATAAATGTCTAATTCTTTCCACGGACATGGAGATAAGTGACTGAAAACATTTCAGTAAAGGAGCACAGGCTGGCATGAAATACAATATAAATACCGGGGACGCTCTAGGAAGGCAACTGCACAGCTCAGGGGTAACATAAAGCAAACTTTAAAGAAATGGAGATGAGTGATCCTGGGTCCCCACCCCAGGTTTCCAAAGGTACAAAACGGAGATAATGTTGGGAAAGTCTCCTTTGGACGCCCTTCACCTTGAGCATCACATCACGGTCAGTGACAGAGAAATCAG
>NW_003852696.1:45695-47105 GCF_000181295.1 Otolemur garnettii
TGGGTTTTTGCTTTGACAGGTGTGGAGTTAGGACAGAATATGGTCACCATATGGTCCGTGGCAAAGGTGCCAAGGTTTGTGGAGTTACAGACGAAACTTGGACCCATCTCTGACCTTTTTTTCTAACTCCTGAAGTCCACAGGCATCTGTGATTTTCCACAAATGGAACAAGAACCTTCCCTAGAGTGGACCATGGGGACACCATGAAAGGACCAGCCAGGAGAAGGTGGAGACGTTAGCACGGGCTCAAGTAGAAAAACACTCGGCCTTGTCAAACAGCCATGAGTGGCAGTGAGTGGACAGTGATGTCCTTTGGAACTAAAGAGAAAATGGACATCGATAGTTTCAAGCCCCCATTTGGTCCCTGTGAATTCAGATGATGCATTTCAATCTCCAGGAGTCAAGAGGATAAAGAGATAAGGCAAAACTTTTGAAATGCTAGAATGCAGAAAATTCCTGCAGTTTCACGGTGCTGAAGAGAAAGAACCCGTAACACACTTGGATGGCCTGAAATGCTAGATAGCAAGAAATACCCTTAAAATGAAAACACATGGCTGGATATATATCTAAAGGAAGTCAAATCAGTGTGTCCTAACGAAGTCAGGCCCTCATGTTCCCTGCAGCATTATTCACGATGGACAAGGTGTGGAAACCACCTCGATGGCCAATAACTGGGTGAGGGATGAGGAAGGATATTTTACATACACAGGGTCGTATTCTTCAGCCTCAATAAAAGGAAACTCCACCACATGGAAACACAGATCAATCTGGGGGACCTGAGGATGAGCGAAATAAACCAGGCCCAGAAGGACAATATAGCAGGACCCCAATTACACGAAGCATCTCACAAAGTCGAGTCCACAGAAAGAGAGGGGAGATTGGGGTGTCCAGGGGCAGGGTGGGGATGGAGAGCTGCTGCTTGAGGGCACAAGGTTTCAGTCGGGAAGGACGGACACTTTCTACAGAAGAGCTGCCCGACACCGCGTTATAGTTCACATTCTGCCCTTAAATGTGTAGTGAGGAGGGTAGAACTCAGATTAAGTGTTCTTACCAAATTGAAAAAAAAAACACACACACATACTACATAAAATAAAACCTAAGAAACACTGATAAAAAATATACCATGAAAGCATCAGGAGAAAGGTCTAATGGCTATATTGTTATTAAACCAAAATATTTTAGGAAAATGTATTTTGCAGGAAAAATTGACCTTGTATATGCAGGACTTGTGACATCAGGTACTGAACAAGAGCACAGCAAACCCTAAACTGTGACGAGTGATGGTGACTCTGTGAGGCATAAATCTGAGGAAGCAGAGAGAGAATGACAGACCCACAATAGTTACGAGTATTAACACAGCGATGTCATTATCTGAATGGATAATGGAAGTTACAACTGTATTACAGCACA
>NW_003852696.1:47125-51219 GCF_000181295.1 Otolemur garnettii
TGATCTTCCTGCCTCAGCCTCCAGAGTAGCTGGGACTACGGGTGCCCACCACAATGCCTAGATAGGTTTTTGTTTGTTTGTTTGTTTAGGAGGCACAAGGTCTCAGTCTTGCTCAGGCTGGTTTCAAATTCCTGAGCTCAGGTGATACACTGCCCTCAGCCCCCCACAGAGCTAGGATTAAAGCTGTGAGCCACCACCCCTGGCCCATAAGTCCTTGAATACATAAAGAACAGCTTTGTCAAACTTAAAATGACTTTGTGACGTCTTTCCACCCCCGTACTCACTGAAAGTTCCCATGGTTCCACCTTCATCATCGAACTTGTCGTGTGCAGACAGTCCAGCCCTGTGCCAGCACAGCCCACTGCTGGTGACAACAGACTCTGCCTTTATGTTGCCATCTGCTCAGTCCCTGGCACCCAGCTTTCCCAAATAGAAAAGCAAACCCTAAGCACAGCTCCTCCAGCGGGTTCTGCATAACCCCTAGGGTGGCAACAGTGACACCCAACTTGTCTACATACAAACACTGCCAATTCTCCCGTCTTTCTCTTACTCAGAGAACTAATCAACCACTAACTGTGCAAATTCTCTATTTAAATTCCTTTTGAATCTATGTGATTTATTAATTTTTTTGTTTTTTACTCACAGAAGTTATTGATGGAGAGCTCTGATTAAACTGTCCCCTGGGTCACACCTACACCACCCATCCCTGTCCTCTTAAATTTTTCTCCCCCACAGGGTCTCTGAAGGTGAAGTCTGGTCCCTGATCCCACGGTCCTCTCTCTTTCTAGCTGAATGGCTGGGCCTCCTTTCAGTGCAGAGCACACAACTGTCCACAAGTCTCCCTCTTGGAGAGGGCAGAGCCCTCACCTCTCTCTCCTTCAGCACAGCCCTCTGCTCCTCTGGTACTCAAACCTCCAATGACACAGGGTGAATAAGAATGTCTTCACCAGAGTGGTGGCCATTGGCCCATCTGGACACAAATGCGCAGTGAGGACAGGATACTGAGCAGAGACCCTGGGACAGTGGCTGGAACTGTGGGGGGTGTGGAGTGGGAAGGGGGGAGCCCTGAGCACCAGCCCCTATCAGGGCCTCCTTGTCCCCTGCGGCCACCAGATGTCTCTGTGTGCTCACATCTGCTCGGGCTCCCAGGCTCCTGGACTGTCTCCCCTCCCCCACTAGCAGGTGTTCTAAGCTTTCCCAGGGTGCAGCCTTCTCCTGGTGTGGGGTCTCTACTTCTCAGCCTGAGCCAGTGTGGGTTGAAAGGAGGAGCTCGTGCTGCCCCCAGAAAGGGAGACATTTGCATGGAGACCTCCCACCCTGAGAGTCAGGGAGACAAATAAGAATCAGCGGACTCAGTTCTGGCTCAGGATCAGGGAGCAGAACTCAGGCGTCCCCATGGCGTGGGTGCCATTCCTCCTCACCCTGCTCACCCATTGCACAGGTGGCTGCCTGAAGGGGACTCAGGAGGCACTCCTGGGTGTCACCTGGGATGGTGACCCCTCCCTCCTTCCTGGAACAGGGTCCCGTCTGTTCTCACTGATCTCTGTGTCCCTCCCTCTTTGCAGGATCTTTGGCTGACTTTGCCCTGACTCAGCCCCGCTCTGTGTCAGGGTCTCCAGGACAGAAAGTCACCATCTCCTGCACTCGTAGCAGTGGCAACATTGGAAGCTACTATGTGCACTGGTACCAGCAGCAGCCGGGTAGAGCCCCCACCACTGTGATCTATAACGATAACCAAAGACCCTCTGGGGTTCCAGATCGGTTCTCGGGCTCCATTGACAGCTCCTCCAACTCTGCCTCCCTGACCATCTCTGCGCTGCAGGCTGAGGATGAGGCCGACTACTACTGTCAGTCTTATGATAACAGTGACATTCACACAGTGCTCCAGACCAAGGGGGAAGTGAGACAAAAACTCCCCAGAGCGTCCTCGCCCTGGGTCTACCCTCAACCTGGGAAGGATGTGAAGCTCTTTTATCTTTTCTGCTTCAATACTTCAGTTGGGTGTGTCTATTTTCTTTTCAGAATACCAATTCATCCTTCTCTATCTTGATGACCGGTCATCAAATTTATTTAGGATCAATTCAGAGGGTAGGTGTAATTTAAAACGGAGTTTGTGAACAAGAACACTATTAACATTGTGTGGTTGGGGCTGTGCTGTGCACTGCGACATCTTTAGTGGCATCTCTGGTCTCTGCCTGTTAGGTTCTGTACACACCTCGCCTCATTAATGAGAATGAAAGTGTGACCAGACCCTGCACATAAATGTCCCCTACTTGGAGGCAAAGCCAGCCCTGGTTGACAGAACTCAGTCACAGGGCATTTCCTCAGCCTTCAGAAAGACCTTGGCTTTGAATCCTGGTACACCATTTGGACAGATTATTTTAATTAGTATATTTCTTGTTGCCATCTGCTAATACAAGTAGCAACACAGACCACTAATGGTTTTTGTGAAGACTGAATGGTTTTCTAAGCAACATGAAGTCAAAGACTACATTTCCTGAAGCTACAGAAGCCCCAGCCCTGGTCTGCACCACAAGCTGTAGCCATGATGAGGAGTGCACAGGGTTGTTAATATCACCATGAAATGCACGTGGGAATACTACAGACCCCTCACCCAGGCAAGGCAATATTACTCCGCTGTGATAAGGTGTGAAGTACAGGTACCTGCTGGGTGACGGTGGCCCCTGAGAAATGATGCTCATGGAAACAAATGAGCCAGATATCCCAGCACATATCACAGGACTGTGTTTATGGAAATATCCATAATGGGTAACCACTGATGCAGACAGGGTGAGGATCATTCACAAAAGTTCCATTATCCCCGAGAGATGGATGGATAACATTGAGAACGAGAAACGGGGAACTATTTCAAACATACCATAAACATGAGATGCATCCCTGGAAAAGGCCGTGGGTTGCCAACTCCTCAGTTGTACGAAGAAATTTACTAAGCACAGATGAGGTCTGTGACACTTATTCTTTGCTTTCTTTTGTAAAATTAAGTGTAAATGAGAACTATGAGTGGCTTCGGCTTATCACATGGCTCCCGCAGTCTCTACTCACAGCCCCACTGGTGTCCCCATGTCCACCCTGAGCACCTGCACCTGGGGAGCTGAACAGTACAACCAAGGACACACCTGGGCAGTGTCAGGGGACTCAGCAGGTCTGTGCCCTGATGATACCAGGAGATGTGGGGCCAGCAGGGGGCGCTATGACTGTGCAGAGCTGTGATGGGAGGTGACTGCAGCTGTCAGGTCCTCCCAGCACCCTCAGACCATCACCGGCCAGGCTTCTTCACCCCACCTGGGCCTGGTCCAGGTGAAGTCTTCACCCTCCGCTTCCTCCTCAAGACAACAGAGACAGAGCCTGCAGCTGGGGAGGTGCGGGTGGTCAGGGTGCCGGGACAGGTTTGAATGGAGGAAATTCTACCCCCAGTGGGACTTACGGAGACTAGAAGGTCACTAGGGGAACCCACGGTCCCTGCAGGAGTCTGGGGATGCAGATCCCTGAGCACCTGCTCTATGACGGGGCCCTGTCCTGTTTGTCCTCCTCACTCTCTGCACAAGTGAGGCCCACCTGGCCTGGGTGGGAGACTCTGGTGAGGGGGGCAGCCTCAAAACCCCTGTGCTCCCTTCCCACCTTACTGACCTCACTGTCCCCTCCAGTGTCTGTGGCCCAGGCAGGATTGACTCCGCCACCCTCAGTGGTCAAGTTCCCAGGACAGATGTTCCCAGTCACCTACACTGGAATCAGGATGATGTTGTCAGCCAGGGCACAGCTTGGCACCAGCAGCCCCTGGGGCATGTCCACAGACTCCTGATACTCTGGGAGTATTAGCTGACTCTGGGACAGCTGACCCTCAGGGACCTCAGAGGGAATCTCTGCTGCAGATCAGGCTGTGTGGCTTCCCTGACCATCTCTGGGCTCCAACCCAGGGTCAGTGACGCAGACCAGCACAGGACAACAGCCTGATGACTTCACTGTGTGGCTTCCCCTGGGAAAATGAGGTGTGAGCCTATGAGCTTCCTTCAGCCCACTCCCTGCCCTGAGGAATGTCCCCATAGCCCTGTGAGAAGCTGTGGCTTGGGTTCCTC
>NW_003852696.1:51239-54396 GCF_000181295.1 Otolemur garnettii
TCATCCTCGGTGCTCCCCCACATGACAGTGAATGAAGACAGAACCCACCTGGTCACCCTTAGGACAAGCCCCAGCCTCATTCTGACCTCCAGGGATGCTGTCACCCTGGGTTCTCCCTCCTGAGCTTCTCTCAGCCCTTCCTCCTCCAGACCCCTGGGCTCAGCCCTCAGCCCCCCAAAACTCCCTCACCTGCTCTGCTGCCTCCAGGCTCCTTGCTGAACCTGACTAGGGACGTCTCCTAAAATGTCACTCTCGTCCCTCCTGTCTCCCGTTCACAGTCCCTAACAACCCACATGACAAGTGAGTCCATCCCCTCACTCGGACTCCTAAGGACCTCTGCACTCTGGAGCAGATAAATGTCCCTCCGTGACTTTGCACTTCCACTTCATGTGCACAGGGCCACTGTGGGTTATGGCTCCTGCTTTGCCCTCAACACATCACCCAATTTTAAATGTCTATTTTTGTCCTGAAATACTAAGTCTCTCTAATAATCCGGTGTGATAACTGTCTCTCATCAGGAGACAACTCTCCACTGAGACCCAGGGCACAGTCACTGTGGAAGGGACAGAGAGGAGTGTAGCCCCTGGGTGCTGTGGACTGAGAGTGACCAGGCTCTCAGGTGACCCCACTCACATGATCCCCCCGAGAGACTGCAGTCTGGACAGCAGGGAGCAGGGGCACTGTGGGTCTTGTCCGCGTCTGTACAGGGGCACCCCAGCTGCCCAACTCCAACACTCCCCAGAGCTGGGGCAGTGGAGCCTACACTCACTGGGACAGTCTCAGCAGCTGCGCCCTCCCTGGGCTGGGCAGAGTCTCCTGCTCACAGGCCTGTGGAAGGTCACAGAAGCTGCTTCCTTCCTTGTCACTCCCATGGGGCAAACTGTGAATATCACTCATCAGACCCTCTGTCCAAAAACCAAGCTCAAATGTCAAATAGTCCTCAGGGTGGGGCAGAGACCTCCAGTCAGCAAAACAAATTAGTGTGAATGCCCCACCTCCTGCTGGACAGTGGAGAAGATAAAAGAGCCTGGGACCTGTCAGCCCTGCTCTGGGGCCTCAGGAGTCTGTGTCCACCATGGCCTGGACTCCTCTCCTCCTCGTGCTCCTGTCCCATTGCACAGGTGAGGACAGGCTGCAGGTGCCTGGGCTGGTACCAGCTCCTCTGGTTCTGACCACCAAGACTCTTAAACTTGGTCTGTGCCCCATCACAATGGGTGTCTGTGTTTGCAGGTGCCCTCTCCCAGCCTTTGCTGACGCAGCCGCCCTCCCTGTCTGCATCCCCGGGAGCATCAGCCAGACTCCCCTGCACCCTGAGAAGTGACCTCGATCTTGGTTACTATCCGATACATTGGTTCCAGCAGAAGCCAGGGAGCCCTCCCCGGTATCTCCTGAGTTTCAAGTCAGACTCAAATAAACACCAGGGCTCCGGAGTCCCCAGCCGCTACTCTGGATCCAAAGATGCCTCAGCCCATGCAGGGATCCTGCACATCTCTGGGCTGCAGGCTGAGGACGAGGCTGACTATTACTGTCTGATATGGCACGATGACTCTAATGCTCACACAGTGCTCCAGACCCAGGGGGAAGTGAGACAAAAACCTCCTGTCTGCTCTCTGGACCTGATGCAGTCCCCCCTGCTGGTGGCCCTGACAAGCTCAGCTCAGGGGGAACTGATCTGCATCTTTTTCTCCTTGGTTCCCCACTGGAGCTTCTCAGTAAGCTGGGGGTGGGGGACTGGGAACTCTTGGGGAGCAGAGACTCCCCAGGGCTGCTGGAAGCAGCTGCTCCTCAGGAAGCAATTCAGGGCCCCAGGACCCCTCCTGGAAGGGAGCAGCAAAGAGATGGAGGTTACCATGGAAATGAGCCCCTAAGTTCCTGACCCAGCACAGCAGTGATGGACCATCAGGGGACCCATCCTGATCCGCCAGCTCCATATTGGTCATCACAGCCTCCTAGACCACCACTGCACCCAGCCCCAGGCAGAAACTATCACAAGGCTGTGTTCAGCCTCCTTGTCACCAAGCGCTCCTTAGGTACAAGGCTCTTCCCTCCAGTCCTGCACCCCCAGCTGACTCCCCACCCTGTCTATGCTGTGACCAACACCAGCACAGGGACCATCTTATGCTGGCACTGTGCTATTTTATCAGTCCATCCTTCTGGGTTCAGTGAAAATACCCTTTTCCTCATGCGCCTGGCGATGCAGATGGAAGCACTTTGCATCTCTGGCCCAGCGGACTCATCCGTCACAGTTGCTGGGCTCAGTTCCTCTGCATCAGGAACTGCAGCTGCACAGAGACGGGCTGACTGGGAGCAGGAGTTTAAGCAGAGCCCTAGAACTGCGACCCCCTTCTTGTCTCACAGATACAGAGATGATAACTCTGCCTTCAGGTTTGACGAGAATGATTCCTGTAGGTCTCTCAGACCCTGTCCTAAGAGGAGGCTCTTCATGATGACCATGATGACCAGACAGGGCAGGCAGGACACAGCACTCAGACACCAGAGGAGTGGACACTCGGCCTCCACTGCCATTCCTCTGTGTGCAGAACTCTCTGGGCACTGTCTGTGTCCAAAATCACACCAGGTGACCCTGCTCTGGTCTCTTATCTCTCCTGCCAACACCTGAGGATCTGAGGACCTTCCAAGGATCAGTGGCTTTGAGGACTGAGCCATTCCCAACAGTGTGTCCTCAGCCTGGTCACCTCTGCACTGAGAGGGCCTTTATCCTGAGGCCACAGAACCCTCCAGGATAAGCACAGAGAGGGTCACAAGGACACCGACACAGCTATGTCCAGCGCAGGAGTCAAGAACCTTCTAGACCTCAGTACAGGAGTCCATGTGACCCAGCCCCACATCTGCATCTGTCCGGAGCCCAAAGCTCTGACTGCTGCTCCCTCTCTGTTCCCAAACATAAACCTCCTGGTGTCCCTTTTCCCATCCTCATGAGTCCACAAGATGCCACCTCCTATTCTGGTCTCCTGGGGTTGACCTTTAGCTGTTTGCAAACCTGCCCTCTCTGAGCCCCTGCCCTTGGGACTCCAGGCTCCCTGGTGAAGGCTGATCTTACAGGAACCAAAAACCAGGGGAGGAAGCTTCTCTGAGAGTCACAAGAACAACCTCAGGCAGGAGGAAAAAGATGGAACCTCGATGCCTGTGGATTCAT
>NW_003852696.1:54416-55509 GCF_000181295.1 Otolemur garnettii
ATCCTTCTGGGTTCAGTGAAAATACCCTTTTCCTCATGCGCCTGGCGATGCAGATGGAAGCACTTTGCATCTCTGGCCCAGCGGACTCATCCGTCACAGTTGCTGGGCTCAGTTCCTCTGCATCAGGAACTGCAGCCGCACAGAGACGGGCTGACTGGGAGCAGGAGTCTAAGCAGAGCTCTAGAACTGCGACCCCCTTCTTGTCTCACAGACACAGAGATGATAACTCTGCCTTCAGATTTGATGAGAATGATTCCTGCAGGTCTCTCAGACCCTGTCCTAAGAGGAGGCTCTTCATGATGACCATGATGACCAGAGATAGGGTCAGGTTGGACACCGTGCTCAGACACCAGAGGAGTGGACACCCGGCCTCCACTGCCATCCCCCTGTATGCAGAATTCTCTGGGCACTGTCTGTGTCCAAAATCACACCAGGTGACCCTGCTCTGGTCTCTTATCTCTGCTACCAACACCTGAGGATCTGAGGACCTTACAGGGATCAGTGGCTTTGAGGACTGAGCCATTACCAACAGTGTCCTCAGCCTGGTCACCTCTGCACTGAGAGGGCCTTTATCCTGAGGCCACAGAACCCTCCAGGATAAGCATGGGGAGGGTCACAAGGACACTGACACAAGCTATGTCCAGCTCAGGAGTCAAGAACCTTTAAGACCTGACTACAGGAGTCCATATGACCCAGCCCCACATCTGCATCTGTCCGGAGCCCAAAGCTCTGACTGCTGCTCCCTCTCTGTCCTCAACCATAAACCTCCTGGTGTCCCTTTTCTTGTCCTCATAAATCTACAAGCTGCCACCTTCTATCCTGGTTTCCTGGGGTTGACCCTCAGCTGTTTGCTACCCTGCCCTCTCTGAGCCCCTGCCCTTGGGACCCCAGGCTCCTTGGGGAAGGCTGATCTTCTTACAGGAACCAAAAACCAGGGGAAGAAGCTTCTCTGAGAGTCACAAGAACAACCTCAGGCAGGAGGAAAAAGATGGAACCTTGATGCCTGTGGATTCATCCCCCCAGGACAGTGAGTGACCTTGAGCTGCTGACTGTCCAAGGTGACCAGTGTGTGGTTTATTATCCACATCAGGAA
>NW_003852696.1:56308-56910 GCF_000181295.1 Otolemur garnettii
AGCTCTTATAAAAAGGTTAGCCAGACATTATTGGAAAATCAATGACAGAGTAACAAAAAAGAATGACAACTTGGACTGTACCTAACAAGGCAAATCCTTAAAAATGAAGATTCCCATCAGAGAAATGCAAAGCAAAACCATCCTGAGATATCACCTGACCCCAGTGAGAACAGTCGCATGACAAAATCTCAAAGCTGCAGATGCTCACATGGGTGTGGAGAGAAGGGACCTCTTACACATTACTAGTGGCCCTGCAAACTGATACGACCTCTTTGGAAAGAAGTATGGAGAATCCTCAAAAAACTGAAAACTGACATTCCATTTGATCCCACAATCACATCACCAGGTATATACCCAGAAAAAAAGCATTTTATGATAAAGACTTTTGCACTAGAATGTTTATTGCAGCTCAATTCACAATTGCCAAGATGTGAAGTCAACCCAAGTGCCCATGTGGTATATGGGCATGGAATACTATTCAGTCATAAAAAGATGGAGACCCTGCATCTTTTGTATTAACCTGGATGGAGCTGGAGAACATTCTCCATAGGAAAGTACCACACAGATGGAAAAGCAAGTATCCAAAGTACTCAGTGCTAATA
>NW_003852696.1:57862-59692 GCF_000181295.1 Otolemur garnettii
ACACTCTGCCCCCGGGGACCGTCCCCTGCAGCAGCTAACTTGAGTCATCATAGCAGACAGAGCCCTCAACATGGCAGAGTTCATGAGGAAAGAGTCAGGACCCCTGCTGCAGTCAGCGAGAACCCTACATGAAGCCCTCCGTTGGAGAGGGGGGGTCTGTCATCTGGAATGTCATATGCCTGGGCTGTAGCACTGCACAATTTCAGGGGACATACACAGAAGGGACCAGACTTCCGCTATGAGGTTTCAGTGAGTCCACAGGGGAAAGAGAAGAGTCCCTGGCTTGGTTTGTGTACTGGGAGAGGATTAAAGCCCAGCCTGGGCATCCAGTAGTAACAGGGCTGCAACTCAGGCTGTGGAAGGTGTAGTGGGATAGCAAGGGAACTGGAGGCCTCCACTGAGCAGAGATTTGGTGGGGAAAGTCGCAAGTGAACACAGCAGGTCACTATGCGGTGGTCCAGGACCTGAGACCCAGAAGGAATTTGATACCTGAGAACCATTTGGTGAATGTTCTAAAGTTTAGAATCTAAAGCAACTCATGATTCATCTTGTTTGTTCTGCAATCAATTACCAAATTCTTTCTCCTACAAAGTCCCCCTGGTCAACCCTCAGCTTCCATCCCAACCCTCCCTCACCTTCCTTCTAGGGACACTGTCACCCCCTCAGTTCTTCCTCCTGAGCTTGTCTGAGCCCTTCCTCCTCCAGACCCCTGGGCTCAGCCCCCCTGACACCCCCTCACCTGCTCTGTTGCCTCCAGGCTCCTTGCTGAACGTGACACCAGGGACGTCTCCTGAAGTGTCGCTGTCATCCCTCCTGTCTCCTGTTCACAATCTCTTCAGTTCACAGGCCCAGGTGATGAATCGATCCAGTCCCCTCACTCTGACACACAAGAACCTCCTTCCCTGACTCCTTCACTGGCCTTAGGCCTTTGCTCCCAGAGCCCTCAGCATGACCCCCACCACTGCAGCCTCCTCTCACTGGACCGTCGTCAGCTTTCCACATGACCTTCGTCTAGTAATCCAGGAGTCCTCACTGGAAAGGTTGCTTATGACCATCAAGTACTTAGGATGCAGAAGGTTGTGGCCCAGGGACACTGTGGACTGACAGTGACCAGGCTCTCGAGTGACTCCACTTGCATGATTCCTGCTTGTTACCAGCCACCGTTCACCTGGACAGCCAGTTCCTGGTCAGGCTCTGACAAGGCTGGAGGAGCCACCTGCCAACATCTGAAGATAATTTATTCACTTCCAAGGCCCACTGTCAGGTAAGTTGGGGAGCTGGATTCCATGGTATCAGTCAAGGACTCAGGACACCCTGTGCACCCAGCAAAGTGTTGACTAACTACAAATCTAGTCTAGAATGAAAATGCTTTGAAGATATAATCATGTTAAGATAGCAGGATATCGTGTAATCTTGTAACCTTTGAGGGGAAATCCGATGTAAACTGTAAGTAACAAAGGGAAAGAGGGGACAGGACAGTTCTTTGAGGACACACCCTCGTTGTTCTCTAGAATTGTTGGCTTTTCTGTAAATAAAAGTGAAATTGTTAATCTCTCATCTGCTTCTCCGTTATTGGCTTGGGTGACAGGTGGATGGACTCCCTGGTCCAGCATCACGCTGAGAGACTGCAGTCTGTGTAGTGAGCAGCAGGGGGCGCTGTGGGTCTTTCCCAGGACAGCACGGGGCGGGGTGGGGTCGGGGAGGGGGAGAGTGATCACAGCTGCCAACGCCCAAACTGCCAGGGCGGGGCAGTGGAGCCTAACACAGACTCTGCAGCTGTCCTCTCTGGGTGAGGTCCCAGCACCTGCCTCCTCTCAGGTCCTGCCTGCC